>NC_057715.1:14592562-14595489 GCF_004010195.1 Chiloscyllium plagiosum
CAGGTCTCTGGCGCTGTGAGGCAGCAGTGCTAACCACTGTGCCACCGTGCCGCCCTTGAAAAAAACACAATATGTACTTTGGTTTAGAGGATACCCTCAAAGACTTTACAAAAACAAACCTTACATTACCTTAGCCGGCATTTGCGCTTGGAGGTCTGAATGATGCAGTATCGGTTGTGTGTATAAAAATAGTCATGGTAAGGCACATCATGTGTGGTCACTTCTGCATCAATCAGGTAGTACTTCACTTCCTGGCTGCCTTTACACAACGTCTATAACAAGATAGAAAAGGCTCAGTTAGTTTTGTTAAAGAATCAGGTGGAGAAAGTGAGGACTGCAGATGCTGGAGATCAGAGCTGAAAATGTGTTGTTAGAAAAGCGCAGCAGGTCAGGGAGCATCCAAGGAACAGGAGAATTGACATTTTGAGCATAAGCCCTTCCTGAAGAAGGATTTATGCCCGAAATGTCGATTCTCCTGTTTCTTGGATGCTGCCTGACCTGCTGCGCTTTTCCAGCAACACATTTTCAGCAAAGTATCAGGTGGACCAAGTACCATCTAACTTCAGGTCAGAGAAAACACTGAACTGTAATTTCTTCGAAAACATGTTTGACAAATTTCTAAGAGGACATTGACAATTTAAGCTGGACAGAACTAGTTTTTCCTTTTCATACCCATCATTTATACCCATTCTACATCTCTAATCACTTCCTTACCCCCATTAGCACTCCCTTTATCTTTTGCTCTGAGCAGGCTCACTACCTTTTCCACTTGCTTCGCCCCCCGCAACCTCTGTTAACAATACAAAAGCCACCTTTTTCCAGCTCCTTTTATTTCTGAAGCACTGGACTTGAAATTTTAACTCTGTTTCTCTTCTCACAGATATTGCCAGACCCATTGAGTTTCTCCAGCACTTTGTTTTTATTTCAGATTTCCAGTGTCCACAGTGGACACTTAAATGGATTGCTTTTGGAAGAACAGCAAGACCTTGCATTAATATTGTGTGTCTTTCATTACCACAGAGCTTCACATCCAAAATGAAATTGCAATAACAACACTGTTACGATTCTCGGGATATTTGGAAGCCCATACGCTTTTGACAAATGCAGCAACAGGATAATGAGCAGATTATGTTTTTAGATATTGGTCAGGGCACTAGGAAATTGGTGAGGACACTAGGAAATGAGCTTGTTCATTTTCAAATGGTGCCATGCATCTTTTACTAGCAGAGGGGGAGGCACAGCTTTGGTGGATTGCATTATCTGAGAGGGTGGGAGCGTCTCTGAAAGTGCTGCACTCCCTCATGGCTGCATTGACAGTGTCAAACTGCATTAAAAAGGTTTGGGTCTCTGGAGTGGAATTCAAACCTACAGCCTTCTGTCGTGGAGAGAAGAATGCTACTCACTGAGGAACAGTTGACATTTTAAATCTCTACCCTGCTGATCTATAGCCCAAGTTAGTCCACATTGACAGTAATTGAAGGGTTTGTTTTACATTCTGAACACATTTACTTTCTCAGTTCCTCAGGCAGCACGTTAGGCTAAGGATCTTTCTCATTATTTGGTGCTTAGTTACTGAAATATGAAGTTCAAGAGGAAATAAACATTTTTAAGAGTATTTCCGTAACTTGATTCAATTCCTTTTCCACTTCGCTGAACACTGAATGCTGTCTCCATAAAAAAAAGAGAGAAATTGCACGCAAATAGTAGATTCATTTAAAAACAAAATAAAAAAACAGAATCCCTCCAGTGTGGAAAGAGGCCATTCAGCCCATCAAGTCTGCACCAACCCTCCAAAGGGCATCCCTCCCAGATCCAGCCCCCACCACATCCCTGTAACTCTGCATGTACCATGGTCAATCCACTTAATCTGCACATCTTTGGACATTGGGAGGAAACTAGAGCACACAACAGAAACTCATGCAGACATGGGGAGAATGTGCATGTCACACAGTCACCCAAGGCTGGAATTGAACCCAGGTCCCTGGCACTGTGGTGCATCAGTGCTCACCACTGAGCCACCGTTCTGCCCAACTGAATGTTATGAGAGACAATCAAGTAAAAGCACATTCTACATCTGTTACATTCAATATGAATCCGCATATATTTTTCAGATTATTTGCATCAAGTATAGATTCTGCAAATACCTGTTTTTCAGTTGCTGTTGAAAACTTGCCAATCAGAGGATTTGTAATAGTTATTATGTACTTCAATGTTCTTGCCTGGTTACCATTCTCTTCCTTCTCCCATGGAGTACTAATGAGGTCTGGAGAAAAATGATTGATTTTTTTTGCTCATGTTAAAAATCAAAAAGCTGCCATTTTAGTTTAAAATGTCTACACGCATTATTTCAACATGCTGAAAAATCACAAAGATAAGTTTGAATGCTGAACAGAAAGAGCGAAAATGCTGGAATAGAACATAAATGGGAGGGAGAGGAACTAAATATTCATATATCACTGATAGGCGTCAGGTAAAATGTTGTGTTATACAGCCATGCAGCACAGAAGTAGATCTTTTGGTCCAACCAGTCCATGCCGATCATGTACCCAAACTAAACTAGTCCCACCTGCCTGCTCTTGGTCCATACCCCTTCAAACATCTCATAGCTTTTTGCAGCAGAGAGCGGCAAGAGCTGGGTGGAAGTGAAGTTGGAGCGCAGAACTGGTTAGGAAGGTAAGTGATTGTTATTTGAGTGGAGAAGGACTCAGTCGGTTGAACAGGTAAGCTACTTAGTGTTCTTGTTTTGGAGATTAAGTGTAGAGTTATGGCAGCACAGGCAGTGGAATGTTCCTCCTGCAGGATGTTTGAGGTAGGGGTGACCACCGATGCTCCTGCTGACTTCATCTGCAGGAAGTGCAGCCAGCTCCAGCTCCTCACAGACCGCGTTAGGGAACTGGAGCTGGAGTTGGATGAACTGAGAATTATTC
>NC_057715.1:14598939-14604031 GCF_004010195.1 Chiloscyllium plagiosum
CAGCTGTACAGGACTTTGGTTAGGCCACATTTGGAGTACTGTGTGCAGTTCTGGTTGCCTCATTTTAGGAAAGATGTGGAAGCTTTGGAAAGGGTGCAGAGGAGATTTACCAGGATGTTGCCTGAAATGGAGAATAGGTCGTACGAGGATAGGTTGAGTGTGCTAGGCCTTTTCTCATTGGAACGGCGAAGGATGAGGGGTGACTTGATAGAGGTTTATTAGATGTTCAGGGGAATAGATAGAGTAGACAGTCAGAGACTTTTTCCCCGGGTACAACAGTGTGTTACAAGGGGCCATAAATTTAAGGTGAAGGGTGGAAGGTATAGGGGGGATGTCAGGGGTAGGTTCTTTACCCAGAGAGTGGTGAGGGCATGGAATGCGCTGCCTGTGGGAGTGGCAGAGTCAGAATCATTGGTGACCTTTAAGCGGCAATTGGATATGTACATGGATGGGTGCTTAAGCTAGGACAAATGTTCGGCACAACATCGTGGGCCGAAGGGCCTGTTCTGTGCTGTATTGTTCTATGTTCTATATTCATGTACTTATCCAAATGTCTTTTAAGGATGTTGTAACTGTACCCACATCTACCACTTCCTCTGGAAGTTCATTCCACATACAAACCACCATGTCAAAAAAAAAGCCCCTTGTTTTCTTTAAATATATCTTTCGCCTCTCACCTTAAAATGTTACCATTCTCTTCTTTTGCCCATGGAGTACTAACAAGGTCTAGAGAAAATGATGATTTTTAACATGAGTGAAAAAAACAAAGTCCTGAAATCCCCCACCATAGGGAAAACACCTGCCACTCACCTTATCTCTGCCCCTCATGATTTTATTAACCTCTGTAAAGTCACCCCGCAACCTCCTACATTCTAGTGAAAGAAGTCTCAATCTGTCCTTGTAACTCAAACTCTCCATTCCCAGCAACATCCTGGTAAATCTTTTCTGAACGCTCTCTCGCTTAATAATGACTTGGTGGAGCTGGTGTTGGACTGGGATGGACAAAGTTTAAAAAAATCACACAACACCAGGCTATAGTCCAACAGGTTTGTTTTGAAGCACTAGCTTTCAGAGCAGCGCTCTGACAGGTGGCTGACCTGATAACACACCGAAAGCTAATGCTTCCAAAATAAACCCGTTGGTCTATAACCTGGTGTTGTTTGATTTTTAGCTTCATAATTTCCTTCCTCTAACAGGGTGACCGGAACGGGACACAATACTCTCAGAAGAGGCCTCACCAACATTCTGAACAACATGTTCTAGAGGACTGTGTTCAATCCTTGGCATCATACTTTTGTAAAGATGTCAAGACAATACAGAGGAGATTTAGTAGAGTGGTACTGAGGGACTAGTGGTGAGATTGCAGGTCCTGAGGTTGCCTTCCCCGGAGAGATAAAGGAGGTTAATCAGAAACTTAAACAGAGGTGTTCAAAATTAGTGAGGAGTTTGACAGAGAAAGAGAAATGGATTCCACTGACTGGGGCGGGGGGGTCAGTTAACAAAAGGACACAACTTGTAGATAATTGTCAAACGAATGAGGGGAGAGGAGAGGGGATTTTGTCTTTTAAAAATCCAGCCAGTTCTTAAACTCTGAAAGAAACAGAGTGGTGACAGGAGATTCAATTACAATTGCCAAGTTAAAAAGATAAAAAAGAATTATGAAATTATAAAAATTGTAAATGCAATCATAATTTACAAAATAAAATTGGATATTTACGTGATGGGAAAGATTCTCTGGGGCTATGAGAAAAGAGGAGTATGAGACTAACTGGAAATATCTATCAAAGAGCCTTCTGTGCAAGGTTCTGAAAAATTAACGTAGGTGTGTTTGGAACTTTTCCCTCGAGCACGTCAGAATAAATTCTTTCTGATTTGCATGGTAACACTTTTCTATTACAGAAGTGATTATCACTGTTGGTATTCTATTAAGGTAGTCAGCATGTTTCAACACATTTTTGGAGGTTTCCCAGAAGCATTTTACCATTAAATGCATTAACAAAGCTTTCTTAAAGCTGCAGTGCACCTATCCATAGAAAGAAAAAGACAGGCTTGCATTTACATAGCACTTTTCAATGATTAACAAATTTACAGCCAATGAAATGTGGTCATTGTAGTAAGGTAGGAGACACAACAATAATACAATAACCATTTTTTAAAAATATGGCAATTGCCTCAGCATAACCCAATTTCCTTAATTATCTGTATTTTAGATACATGGAAAAGGGATGCCGTAACAGATTGTAATTCCTTCCTCAAACTTGGTTACAAACCTATTTTTGATTCCTGAACGAGAGACCAGTTCAAGAATCCTCACTGCTAGCAATATGAGATGATCTCTGAAACCATGGCCCCTTATAGCAGTAAGTGCACTATATTCTGAAACTTAAATACTCAGCAGCATAGCCCATCACTACAGGCAGTCCCCACAGTCTGCAAAGAAGCTCTGTTCTGGAGTTTGTTCACAAGTTGATTTGCACGCAAGTTGGAATACAATGCAGGACAATGTATCGCAGCTGTTCATAAGCACAGGAAATGTTCATAAGTCAGGTCTGTAAAATTACAACCGTGTATGAGACAGCGTTCGTAAGTAGGAGTGTTCAGAAGTCGGACGCTTGTAAATCAGGGATACCTGTTAAAGGATAAATAGGTGAGACAAGTGTGGGGATAGGGCGAGGGTGGGGTGGATAGGGAGAAGGGAGTTAGGGGAGAAGGATGCCAGGGTGAGGGAGTTGGGTGTCAGGTAAGTAGTTGAAGATTTGGGGTAACTTAAGGGGTCAGGTTCGGTCATGGATCGAAGCGAGAGTTGTTGGATCCAACTGACCCATGTTGGGTCAAAGGGATTGGGGAGGCGGTGATGGATGCAGAGCTGTACCAAAGAGGGAATCAAGTGTGGAGGACATGTTGGGGCTGGAGGGGAGTGGGTTTGGAAAAACACTGAGTTAGGGGAGGGAGTTGTCAGCTGATTGGTGAGCAGAAGGTAAATGTTTAGAGGAGTAAACACCTGCTCTAACCTTTCCTTGGCAGGTATTAAGCTCAAGAGAATTAGAATAATTACCAATTGGAAGCTTTAATTTCCCAAGCAATTACCTTAGATGCAGTGGAGTTGGTCCAAATGTTCTGTTCTATAGAAATTATCAAACTAGAGAGTGTGCAGAAAAGATTTACTAGGATTCTACTTGGACTGGAAGGCTTGTGTCACAAGGAGAGGCTGGGATTCTTTTCTCTGGGGTGTAGGAAAGTGTGTGGTGACCTGACAGATGTCTATAAAAATCATGACATAGGTAAATGTAGAATAGTGGACAGCTTTTCCCCATAGCAGGAGAGTTTAAAACTAGAGGGCATAGGTTTAAGGTGAGAGGGAAGAGATGCAAAAAGGGTCCAGAGGGACAATTCTTTCACACAGAGGAGGATGAGTGTCTGGGACAGGCTACGAGAAGTAGTGGTGGAAGGAAGTTCAACTTCACCATCTAAGACACATTTAGATAGGTACATGGATAGGATAGATATGAAGGGACATGGACCAAATGCAGACAAATGGGACTAATTTAATTGTGAAAACTGGGCAACAGGGACGAAGGGCCTGTTTCCATGATGTAGGCCTCTAACTCAATATGGTCCCAATGTGCAACTTGCAGACTAGACTGTGGTAAAGACTATCTGGCCATTGAAATTGCTAAGCCATCACCTTGGCTTCGGGTGAGAAAGTGATTGGTACGGTGCATGATGCGGATGGCTTTGTGGGTCCATTTAAAGCAACACTAATTCAGTATAAATGTAGATAACGCAGCCACAGATTGTTACAACAGAATGGACCTAAGGAGAGGTCTGCTGCAATCTATTTTTGCTTAATGAAAGTAATTTTCGTAGTTAGTTACCTGTAATTTTTCTTGTACTAATAAATTTCTGTATAAACTGAGAGTTAGTGAAGAGGAGCTCAAACATCTTGTCTGCACTCATGTTGAATACTCTGTTAATGTAAAGTTTACCCTGAAGGTCACTGCAAGTCTTCTCTTCAGCTGCAGACAATCAAATTAAATTCACGTAAAAATAATTGAACAAAAGGTTTAAAATCTACCGTATAAACAGCATATCATACGATTCAGTTATATTAGAAGACTTATATTTGGCACGCACATCTTTAATAAGCAATATAACCCTGTAATAGATCCACCTAATAGCAAACTCAATTGCAAACTCATTATTTGGAAGTGCGGCTGTTGGACTGGGATGAGGTGGACAAAAGTTAGAAAAAAATCACAACACTAGGTTGTAGGTTGTAGTCCAACAGGTTTATTTGGAGGCACTAGCTTTCAAAGTGCTGCTCCTTCGTCAGATGCTTGTGACAACGCCTGATGAAGAAACAATGCTTCGAAAGCTAGTGCTTCCAAATAAACTTGTTGAACCATAACCTGCTGTTGTGTGATTTTTAACTTTGCAAACTCAATAGTTTTGTTTATCTTGGATCAGTCCAAGATCCTCAGTAGGTGGCGCTGTTGCCTACTTTCCCAGGTATATGGTCCTGACCCCCCTCACACATTCCAACTGCACCTTGAAAGAAAGTGGTACCGTGGCAAAAAACATTGACTTCCTTTACTCTGGAGGTGGAATTCTAGAAAATGTGCGCTTCTCTTAACCAACCTCAGGTACCCTGGATAAATGCCCAAATTAAAGGCGGACTGATTCACACTTTTCCTGTTAACTATCGGAAACAGTCTTGAATACTTTAAAAGGCTTAAAATGGAGGGAAAGGTTCTTTCCTGCTCCATCTTTCTACTGGTCCTGATTGATTTTCTCTTCTCAAATATCCTACAACACATGCAGCATGTGCATGGTAGGTGATTGTGTGCTACTGAAATTGGGGAGAAAGTGAGGGCTGCAGACGCTGGAGATCAGAGCTGAAAATGTGTTGCTGGAAAAGCGCAGCAGGTCAGGCAGCATCCAGGGATCAGGAGAATCGACGTTTCGGGCATGAGACCTTCTTCAGGAATGAGGAAAGTGTGTCCAGCAGGCTAAGATAAAAGGTAGGGAGGAGGGACTTGGGGGAGGGGCATTGGAAATGCGATAGGTGGAAGGAGATCAAGGTGAGGGTGAT
>NC_057715.1:14604303-14624778 GCF_004010195.1 Chiloscyllium plagiosum
CTGACCTCCTGCGCTTTTCCAGCAACACATTTTCACCTGCTACTGAAATTGACTGGATTTCCTGTGTCGTTGAACCTGGTACTGCCAAGGTCCATGTTGTTGTTGTGTTGCCATAGTCTTACCAGACCATAGGGGCTGCTCTCTCATTAGAGAGAGTAAGTGACTGGTGGTGATTTAACCTGAGGGCCACCAGACCTCAGGCGAGGGAAGAGGTTGAGAAGGAGAGTCCTTCATGGTAACCTCAAACCGGTGGTGGGTTTTGACCCACAAGGTTGGCACCACATTGCTCTGTAAACCAATGATCCAGCAGACACAAGAGACAAATTATGCAAGATACAGGATACAGGAAAATGAAGCCAGAGATTTGAATACTTGAAGTCCATTATAAAATTTAAGAACCAACAAGCCCTTTCCTTATCCCACTGGGTTTTAAAATCAATCCCCAACATATTGTTCGTACCTTCATTTGCAAATTCAGATGCATCTGTTCTCTCAGCAGGAAGATCTTCGTTGCCATTATAGTCTAAAGAGGATGAAGGTGACTTGCTGCCAACTCTGTTGTTATTTTCCCTTTCAGGTGTAGCAAGGGGTTGGCCATGTTCTTGTTTCTCAGCCCGGCCTTGTTCTCTGGGGGACTGAACATAGATTTAATGCTTTTTCAGCAGAAAACTCTCATTCCCCCTTCCCCCAATGAAATCTTGAATAATTGAATTTGACAACAAAGGCTTCATGCCCAATCTAAAGACTGGTAACATTTCCTGGCATCAACGGGGAGCCCAATTGGTGATGTCCCTGGAATTGACAAGAACAATTCTAGCAAATAAAATTTTCAAAACTGGGGTAAAGGTGTTTGAAACTAGAGGAGGACTCTCAAGGTGATTCATGGACTTTCTGTTGTGTAAAAGAAAGGAATGAAACGCTGCTGATGAAAGGATAGAAAATCAAAATGGCATCAGGCCATGGATGTAGCACAGTGGAGAGTATTTACAAAGAAATCTTGCTTCTTTCTGAAAAAAACTGAATATAAATGCAGGAGACACTTCCACTCAGGGGTGGGCTGGTCTTTTCTTTGTATGATTACATGCTTCTTATGGGCAAAATGGCAAATGTAATGAGCAGGTAGACAGTGGAAGATGTAGGTCATGGCTTCATGCGAAGGTTTTGCTGACACAATCTTTCGCTCACAGCAGGTAGCTGCACGTTGGGTAGACCCTCTCATGGTACACCACTCAATAGTGGGGAACACCTGCTCTCTTCTTTGGCTGCTGTTGGTTTGTCCGCACGTGGCGCGGGGTCGGGGGGCACTACTTACCCCTTCTCATCTTCCTTACCCTCAACAACAACAATAATAAACTGTTCGATTAAGTTACTCAAACGTCTGGCACGGAAGCACTCAGCTATGAAGAAATATCAGCAATAATGTGTGGGTTTTCCATTTGAGATCTTCTCATCATTAATAAGGGCCCAAAGGGAAGTGCAAGTTGCTCTTGTGTTGGGTAAAAGCTTTCCTTTTAGCCCCCTCTACATGAGAAAGTGCATCGTCCATGAGCAACGAGCTTTCCTCTTCCTCATCCTGCCAAGCTCTCTGTAGCCTTGTTCTGTACATTGCCACTTGCATGAAAAGCAATTTGAACTGATTCTTGGTGGAATTTATTGTATCCTATGGTACAGCTCTCCAATCTTGGAATCTACTGCCTGCATAAAGGTTTCACCCCCACGGCATTGCCTTTCAGATACACGGCCCTGTGAACATCCTACACCAGTGGAATTACACCAGCCCCCGTCTCCCCGATACCACACAGAGCTCTGCTGGGGAGCATTAGGTGCTGCTCTTCTCCTTAGAGTTAAATGAATAATGGTTCTTGGTTGGGGTTAATTCACTTTTATTCTGCAGTATGGGCTTCCCGTCAGTGACAAGCCCTGGATGGAGTGTTCATATTATTCTGTTTCAGTTTCCATTGCTACAGTTGGCAGTATTTGTGCTTGCACATGATCTTGCACAGCACATCTCAGTCCATTCCCATGTGGAATCTTCATCCTCTGGGAGGCCGTATTTGGCAAGCTGAGTTAGGAGAAAGATGGTTGTTATGAATTTTTCCCACTCGATTGCATCATCCTCTACATTAACTTTCCACATCAATTCCTCACCATCACTCTCAATGAGGTTCCTTCCTCTGGCAGCCCCTCTGCCATTCACTTCCACAAGATTGCTGGGCCTTTCACTATCTCCCTCAATGTTCCTCCTCTTCCCCCGAAAACAACTCCCAAACCGAAACGTCGATTCTCCTGCTCCTTGGATGCTGTCTGACCTCCTGCGCTTTTCCAGCAACACATTTTCACCTGCTACTGAAATTGACTAGATTTCCTGTGTCGTTGAACCTGGCACTGCCAAGGTCCATGTTGTTGTTGTGTTGCCATAGTCTTACCAGACCATAGGGGCTGCTCTCTCATTAGAGAGAGTAAGTGACTGGTGGTGATTTAACCTGAGGGCCACCAGACCTCAGGCGAGGGAAGAGGTTGAGAAGGAGAGTCCTTCATGGTAACCTCAAACCGGTGGTGGGTTTTGACCCACAAGGTTGGCACCACATTGCTCTGTAAACCAATGATCCAGCAGACACAAGAGACAAATTATGCAAGATACAGGATACAGGAAAATGAAGCCAGAGATTGGAATACTTGAAGTTCATTATAAAATTTAAGAACCAACAAGCCCTTTCCTTATCCCACTGGATTTTAAAATCAATCCCCAACATATTGTTCGTACCTTCATTTGCAAATTCAGATGCATCTGTTTTCTCAGCAGGAAGAGAAGCTTTACACCACTGTGATGATACTATAGCTTTAAGAGGCATATTTTGTCCTTTTTCATTAAAATGAAGAGTGTTATGGCATGGGGTAAACTCTCCTGCTAAATTCAAAACCAGCCATGCAGAAAAGATTTATCCCGTGTAGTATTCTGCAAAGATTTGATAGGCCAAGAGCTATTATAACTTCTTGTCCTTCTTTTTGAATAAACTTTACTCATGGAGACGAATTCTTTGTAGAGATCAGGTACTAACTCCATACCCAGCCCCAGCCCAGGCTGTACACTCTCCTGCAGTTCCTCAGCTCTTCTTGGGGTCTCCTTTATTATCTTCACTAATGCCATTGGCTTAGCTCCTTTTACCACATCATTTTGCCTTTCTTTAACGACCAGCTCTGTGACTGTACATGTCCCACCTTCTGTGAGTGAAAACACCTGCGGTCTTTCACCTCCTGTTCACTCTCTTGGGCTTCTTTAACCGATGATAAATTCTTACCAGTGCTCTCTACTCTTGGTTTTATAGTGTAGGATCTCCCCCAACTTCTAGCCCTCACAGAATGAAACTCTGGCCAGAGCTTGTCTTATGCACCAACATGTACTCATCTGCTAATTCTGCTGCCCTTCTCACTTCCTGAACTCTGTTCCACGATGTGAATTCTGAACATCTCTGGAAGTGAGTTTTTAAACTCCTCCAGCAGAATAATCTCTCTTAGAGCCTCAAAATTCTTATCTATTTTCAAATTACGTACTCATCAATCAAAATGACTATGTTTAATTCTTTCAAACTCAACATAAGTCTGACCTGGTTCCTTCCTTGTGTTCCTGAACCGCTGTCTATATGTTTCTGGTACCAATTCATAAGCATTTAAAATAGCTGGTTTAACCTCTTCATAATCTCTTGACACCTCATCTGACAGTGCGGCAAATACCTCACCAGCTCTGCCTACCAGTTTAGTCCGAACTAGTATTATCCATAAATCCTCAGACCACTCCATCTGCCTAGCCAATTTTTCAAATTAAATAAAGAAGGCTTCAACAGCTTTCTCATCAAAGCGTGGCAGAGCTTTGACAGATTTGTATATCACTACCTTCTCTTTTAATCTCCATCCTGTCAACTTGAGTATGCTGACTAAGTCACAACTTCTCAAGTTCAAATTCTCTCTTTGTGTCTCTCCCTTTCTTCTCCCTCTCTTTGCTCAGCTAAGAACCTTCTCCCTCTCTCTCTCTCTCTCTCTTTCTTCTCTCTCCCTTTATCTTCTAACTCAATTTTCCTCAACTGTAATTTTAGTTTTTCTACCTCTACTGCACTTGTCTGTTTCTCTGACACACCTAAATGTTTGAGTAATTCCCTTACAATTTCAGCTTTACTTTTGTCCTTGGTTAAACCCAAATCTAACTTATTTGCTAATTCTAAAATTATGGCCTTTTTCTTTCCTTCTAAACTTTCTTGGCAAATTTGAGAATTATCTTCAAATCCTGGAAACTCTTTAGCAATTGTAAGAGCCATTTCCTTCATTTTTAATTTAATCACCCACAAGTCATTGAAATTAAACAAATTGCCTCGCCTACTGTTTATTTAAGGATCGAGGACAGTAACCTGCAAGTGTTAAATCTGCTGGTATTTTTCTTGCCCCCAACCTATTCAAATCTGTCGAGACCAATCAGATCACGGACCCGAATCCCCAAACTATTAGGGCACGGGGTAAACTCTTCTGCTTAATTTAAAACCAGCCAACTTTATTTCTTAACAACTTTATTTGTTAAAGTATAACAGAGAATAATTAACTAACAACTAGTTACAATTCCTTCCTCTAACCTATCTGTTACCTTCCCTTCTCTAATACTAGTCCAATAAAATGCCCCGTTATGATTTACAAAACAAAACTTGTTAGCTCAAAACCAGGCAGCTTTCAGTTTCTCTGAATTCCAGTCTTTTTGCTTCTTCTTCTTAGGGATTTCTGCTTCACGGGTTACTGATCGATAAAGGTACTTTTAAGAGAGCTATTTTTCAAGCAGTCTGTTTACACACTGGTTCTGGATTAGTGGTGCTGGAAGAGCACAGCAGTTCAGGCAGCATCCAAGGAGCAGCGCTGGGCTTGGCAGTTCTCCTCTCAAGTATTCAATTTTCCCCCTTCTTATACCCCCAAAGCATCAGATTGTGTCATTGGCTTTTAAGATTGTCAATATACTAAATTCAAACTGGATTGGAGTTTGGTATTTTCTGGTGTATAATTTAAACTGATTGGCCTAATTCGAATCTGTTTGGTCATTTCTAGGCAACCAGCTAATCGAGTTGTTCAACCAAATGTTACATTATCTTTCTTTTCAGAAAATTTGGTTCTGTCAGGTTGTTCTGTTGCTTTTAACTCTCTTAAAAAGGTACAGTACACCCACATCTTCATAACAAGAGAGATTGAGACAGAGGTACTGAGCAGTCTATTCTAAACCAATAAAGTAAATAGCATGTGAGGCCTTGGGTTTTGTTTGAAACAGAACAATAGAAGCAGCATGAAAGGGTGGGGTCAAGCTGCCACAGAATCTGGATTTTAGCTTTCTGCAGTTGCTGGAGTCTTGGAGATTGATGTGGAAGCTCTTATTCCTCTCGCTGTTACAGCTAAAAGCTGGGGTTCACTTCCTGCTGCTAAAATTGCATTTGAGACAATCTATTTTACTGAATTGGCCTTTGCCAAGGGTGTGTTTATGGGATGTTATTTTATTGGAACAGTTGCTGTCTAGTCATTAAATAATCTATTATTCTGTTAAGTTATTCCAATTCTTTTTTTGTTTGTGTTTTCGCTATAAGTGTAAGAATAAAGTGAGTTTTACTTTATTCTGGTAGTTTGACCAATCAAATTGCACCTGGAATGCAATGCCCAACACTTGTTATCGTCTTAACATATTTGGATAGGGTTTGATCTGGTCCATAACACTAGCCCTTATTCAATTCACCTACTCTTTCTTCCTTCTTAGCTCAACTAATTACCGCACTCTGTTCAACCCCTGAAATACTCACGTCCACCCTGCAGTCTACCCTTTCTCCCATATCTCTGTGCTGCCCTCCACCCACCCCTTTCCTAATTTCCTCCTTCCATTTCCCAGGGTCCTTGCAGTGCCCCTGAACACACAACCTGCATGTTCCATTCCCTACTCCTTTTTCTATCTGATCCAGTTGTAATCACACCCTTTTGGAGCAGAGCCCCAACTCCCCACCCTGGCCTGGTTTGCTGTCATCAGCCAGTACAGCTACCTCACTCAGGGAGGCTTGTTCGTCTCCTTGCACTGGAGGCTATGGTGCTGAAACATCTTGGTCATGAAGAAGTTGTTAAAAATAAACTTACTGAGGAAAGTTTGTACTTACTAGAACCTGGAGAAAGAAGTCTGCTCTGGCAGGCACATGCCTCTATACTGAGATATTTTCTTTCTGAATCAATCAATCTGCTCTGAGATATTACAACATTCTTCTGGAGCAGGTGGGATATGGACTGAGGCCTACTGCCCCAGCCTTAGGGACAATACCACTGGCCCTCAAAAGACCTCCGACTGCACCTGGAATTCCTGGGTAGTCTTCCAACCAATTACTTTTGAGGGTGTGGCGCTGGAAAAGCACAGCAGGTCAGGCAGCAGCCGAGGAGCAAGAAAATCGACGTTTCGGGCAGGAGCCCTTCATCAGGAAATTGGGCTTTTGTCCAAAATATCTATTTTCCAGCACCACACTCTCAACTCTGACCTCCGGCATCTGCAGTCCTCACTTTCTCCCAACCAATTACTAACCAGACCCATGTCTGGCTTTGGAGATCAGACGAGATTGGGTGTGATCTGGAGCGTGACACACATTTCCTGTTCTTGCCAAACAGGGATGTGCCCATCAGAGCTCCCAGTGTAATGGGATTCCACTCCAAATGGCAATCCATTTCTAGCCTAAGCAACTAGCAACTGATACAACAGAAGCACAAGAAAAACTCTGGACCTCCTAATGCTGACAGTGATTGATAATCCATCTCCAGCCAAGCCCCCAGTACCTGCACAAGAAATGAATTTCTTCAGGAAGAAGTTCAACTCATGGTGTCAATTTTGTGCTGAGAAGCAGATTGTGATTGCACACGTGTGGTGGGTGGGTGTATGTGTGGAGCAGAGTCAAAAAGTGTGGTGCTGGAAAAGCACAGCCATTCAGGCAGCATCCAAGGAGCAGGAGAATTAACGTTTCGAGAATAAGCCATTCCTGATGAAGGGCTTATCCTCGAAATGTCGACTCTCCTGCTCCTCAGATGCTGCTTGACCAGCTGCGCTTTTCCAGCGCCAGACGTTTTGACTCTGATCTCCCGCACCTGCAGTCCTCTCTTTCTCCCCCATGTGTGGAGCAAGAAAAGGGCAGAGGGAGAATTGGGGTGGGGTGGGGTGGGATAAGAAAACCTGGGTCACCTCAATGAGCAAATCCTGGATGATTCTGCATTCAAAAAAAAAAATGGTACAGAAATGTTGAGCTTCTATCGTTCAAGTCCTGGCTATTTGTCACAAATCTTAAGCAGCCCCACAATCAGTCCTGGAAAACAAACAGCCACAAAATAATTGTGCAAAGGTTATGTTTGTGAGGAACCAGGAAGAACAGAAGGGTTCCTTCTGTTTCAACACAGCTACGACATATCACTGCTGGTCCGTTTTCACTCCCCCCAGTGAACTGTGGGCCATTCAGACAGGGGGCTGCCAAATCTACCACGTAGCAATCACTTCCACTGACTCTCAGCCTGTTTTGGTACAAGCCAAACATTTCCAGATGGAATAATGGCAACAGCAACTTCCAGAATCATAATGTAAACCTATCACTTCAAAATCCCACATCATTTTACATAAAGCAAAAAAAAAACACCAAGGGGTTATTAAGGCAAATGACACTTGGTCAAAGGGATAGGTTTTAATGAGCATCTTACAATCATAGAACCGCTACAGTGTGGAAAGAGGCCATTCGGTCCATCGAGTTTGCACCAACTTTCTGACAAATATCCTGCCCAAACTCAGACCCCTACCCTACCCCCATAGTCTTGCATTTCTCACGGCTAACCCACATAACCTGCACATCCCTAGATACAACAGACAACTTAGCATAGCCAATCCACCTAACCTCCAAAGGCTTAGAAAAGGAGAGAAGGGTAGGGAGATGGAGAGGTGTGGAGAATGAATTCTAAAGCTGAGGGCTGTGGCAGTTGATGGCATGGTTGAAATTGATGGAGCGATTAAACCTGGCATTCTCTAGAAGCCAATCGTTGAGGACCATGCCTCAGCAGTTTGTAGGACTGGAGGAGATGGCAGAGATAGCCAAAACCAAGGTCACGGAGGGAGCTTGAAAACAATTGTGAATATTTTAATAATCAAGCCCTTGTATAAACAATGTAGGTCAGTATGCTCAAGGGCATTGGATGGACAGCGTTTAATACAGGTAGAATTTCAAAGGATACAATGTCAGAGACTAACCATTTAGAACAGTTAAGTCTCGAGACAAAGCCATAGATGAGGATTTCAGCAGCAGAGCAGATTCAAGCATACTACAAAATGGTAGAGGTCGGTGACATTAGTGACTGTACAAACATGTAGCAGATGGAGGTTAAACAACGGAATGATGAAAAAATTTACTCCTTACAGCAAATTTGTAAGCAAAGTTAGAAGCTTTGGAATAAAATGGACAGTACAAAAGGATTAAGTGGGTGATAGAAAACAGAATGGTGGCGAATGGATGTTTCTTGGGCTGGAGCAAATTGGAATTCTCTGGGGAGGTGTGTGCTGGGATTCCTGTTGTTCCTGACATATATTATGTTGTGGCTGTACAGGACATTGCTGAGGCCACTTTTGGAATAATGTATTCAATTCTGGTCTCCCTGCTACAGGAAAGATGTTGATAAACTTGACAGGGTTGAAAAAAAGATTTACAAGGATGTTGCCAGGGTTGGAGGGTTGGAGTTAAAGGGAGAGGCTAAATAGACTGGGGCCATTTTCCTGGGGCGTCGGAGGCTGAGGGGTGACCTTAGAGAGGTTTATGAAATCAAGAGGGACATGGGCAGGGTGAATAGACAAGGTCTTTTTCCCAGGGTAGGAGAGTCCAGAACTAGAGGGCATAGGTTTATGGTGAGAGGGGAAAGAATTAAAAGGGACCTAAGGGGCAACGATTTCAAACAGAGGGTGGTGTGTTTATGGAATGAGCTGCCATAACAAGCGGGGGAGGCTGGTATGATTACAATATTTAAAAGGCATTTGGATGGGTATATGAATAGGAAGGGTTTGGAGGGATATGGGCTGGGTGCTGACAGGTGGGACTAGATTGTTGGGATATCTGGTCGGCATGGACGGGTTGGACCAAAGGGTCTGTTTCCGTGCTGTCCATCTCTATGACTATGACTCTAACCGGGTCTAGATCATTTAGGATATCCAGTCGGCATGGACAAGTTGGTCTGAAGGGTCTGTTTCGGTGTTGTACAACTGTGACTGTATTAGTGACCTACAGCCTGGTGTAGGGGACACATTTTCAAAATCTGCACAGCATATAAAACTTGCAAGTATTGTGAATTGAAGTAGGTGCTATAGAAATTTTTTAAAAATTAGAAATATTGCTGGAATGCACAGATGAAATTTAATGCATAAAAGTATGAAGTGAGTCAAGTGACTGGAAAGAACCTAGTTGATCAATATTACACAAAGGATACAGGAGCAGATGGATATGTAAGTACGTCCACATTGAAGACAGCAAGACAGGTCAACAGCATGATTAAATCATAGAGCATCCTAAACTATCTTTTTTTTTTAAAAAAAGGGAGTGTCCAAAAGTAAGTTGTGTTAAGACCTTATATAGAACACCTGATTCAGCCTGATCTAGAACTTTCCATCCAGGTCTGTGCACCACAATTTAGGAAAAATGTTAAGATATTGGGGAGAGTGTAGGAAAGACTCTTATGAATGTTTACAAGAATGAGGAACTTCAGTTGGTTGGACGTATTGGAAAAGTTGGAACTGGTTTTTTTGAAAGCAGGAAATTTGTTGAGAGGTATTCAAAATCATGCATTTGTGAGACAGGGGTTGGTACATATGGAGGCATTTCTGGGCAGTATATTCGGGGGAAAAGATGTTCTTACTGCTGAAAGGATCAAGAATCACAGAGCACAGATTTCAGGTTACTGGAAAAGGTAACATGAGCAAACTAATTTCTCATAGTGGTTAGTATCTGAATTATTCTGGTGGTGGACGCAGGTTCAGTTGAGGCATTCAACAGGCAGTTGTATTAATATTTGAAAAAGCAAGAATCAATGAGGTCACAATGAGGTCACAAGGGAGTTAGCATGAGGTGGACGGATCCTTCAGAGACCTAACATAGACATGACAAAGAAAATAGCTTTCTGTAATCTCAAACAGTTTTTTATGATCTTTCTCAAACATTTTTTTATGATCTCAACTGATTAGGCATTTGGAAGGACCATTGAATAAAGCCAATAACAATTTGCTACTCAATAAACCTGCCTCTGTATGCAGTGGGGTAGAGTCCTTGTGTATACTTAAGGCTGGAATAGATTCTTGATCAGTCAGGGAATCAAATGTTTTTGGGAAAATGCAAGTGGGTGTGAGGAATGTCAGATCAGCCATGAGGAGAAAGTAAGAATGCAGATGCTGGAGATCAGAGCTGAAAATGTGTTGCTGGAAAAGCGCAGCAGGTCAGGCAGCATCCAAGGAACAGGAGAATCAACGTTTCGGGCATAAGCCCTTCTTTAGTCCAATGATGTGCAGGTTAGGTGGATTGGCTGTGCGAAATACAGGGTTACAGGGATAGGGAAGGGGATGGATCTGGGCGGGATGTTCTTTGGAGGGTCGGTGTGGACTCAATGGGCCGAATGGCCTGCTACCACACTGTAGTGATTCTACAATTAATGAATAGCAGAACAAGCTAGAAGGGTCAAATGGTCTATTCCTGCTCCTATTTTCAATGTTTTTGTTACTTGCTCAGCACCTACCCATGAGGAACAATTTAAAAGTAGCCAGAAGAGTTATCACTGGGTGAAATCAAATGAACGCTAGTGACTTGGGGTGGAGAACTGATGGGAAGAAGACTTAATAAAATGTAACCAACATTATCAGTTGAAGATTGCAGGCACTCAGCATCTGCCTTACACATCACTAGACACAGAACATAACCAATGAAAGAAGAAATGGGAAAAATGGAAAAAAAGGCTTCACAATCTGTACTTTTGCCTTCGCTGTTGAGTTTGTCAGTGGTCAAAGCTTTTCAACCTCCCTGACCTGGGCTTAAAGTGGGCAGCAGACCACAAGTTTTAGACTGAGTTACTAGTGATAAAGAAATAAAGCCCAAGAACATTCATCAAATCCTCAACTGGGACAGAGGAGTAGGCCTTTCATAGAATCCCTACAGTGCGGAAACAGGTCATTTGGTCCAACACGTCCACACCAACCCTCCGAAGAGTATCCTACCCAGACCTATTCCCCAATCCTCTTACTCTACATTTACCCTTGACTAATGCACCCAACCTACACATCGCTGAATACTCTGGACGATTTCCCATGGCCAATTCACTTGACCTGCACATCTTTGGACTGTGGGAGGAAACCACAGCACCTGGAGGAAACCCACACAGACATGGGGAGAATGTGCAAACTCCACGCATTTAGTTGCCAGAGGCTAGAATTGAACCCGGGTCCCTGGTGCTGTGAGGCAGCAGTGCTAACCACTGAGCCACCGTGCCACCCGAGTTTGTTCAAAATACCATTCAAATGAGATCTGTGGCCTAATTTTCTATACCTGCCTTTGACCCAGATTCTTTTAATACATTTGGTGAACAAAAAAATCTCAGAATTAAAATCAATGACTCATCTAGCATTGCAAGTAGATCCAACGGAAAAGATGCTCAATGACCTGGTGAGTCCCTGGTGACTTTTTAATCCTATATTCTACGATGTCAATCTGGATTCTTTTAATTGCACAGGTTGTTTCAACATTATATAGTTAATATATGAAGATGGATTAGGAGGGCTGAACTGATTTCGCTCTCATCCCTCTCCTCCCTGACTGTATATAGTTCAGTGTGAGAACCAAGTCAGCCAGGTTCCTTTCCTCACAATAAAACCCAATAGTTTAACGCAAACAAAAATTTACTCAAGCAAAGATACACAATCTTTATTGTGCAAGTCCATGATATATGTATATGTCTAGTCAATATTCGAAATGAATATTTCGGATAATTCATCTTCATTGCAATAGGCAGATGTAAGCATTTTGAATGATTGTGTAAATTTTGCACAAGTTAGTAACTCCCAAATTAAATAAAATGCTAGAAGATCAAAAACTAGAGGACAACCGTACAGGAATGGAAAATAAATCCTACCATTGTTGATGCATTGTCTTGGATAACAACTGAAGGATTTACAACTGTAGTGTCTCCAAAAGGAACTGTATTTAAATCCTGAGCACGTGGATCAGTACAAATGGTTTTGGATACAATTGGTTGGTCTCCTTTATTGTTATATTCATTGTATGTGTTGTTCCCCACAATTCTAGACAGAAGAACATTAAAGTCATGCATTAGAAAGGTCTACTTAGCCCTTTCAAGTTAAATTTTACAACACTAACTTTGTTACCTTAGCATTTAACAGGTATTTTGAATTATGCCATTTTCCTCTCAACTACAGTGTGCTTGAGTTAATTACGGTAATTCCCTTGCTTAACATTGAGGTCACATCTTGAAAAGTACAACTTTAAAGTGAAGCATTTAAGCAAATTCAATTGTCCCATTACACCAGTGTAAAAACCCGCAGTTAGCTTACATTGAAACTTCCCCAAAACTAAATATTATACCTTGTCATCTGAAATAACTGTTCATTTCTAAAGAGTGAAATTACTTAAGACAAATAAATTTAAAATATAAATCCTAACTATTTCTACTTCTCTCCCAAAGGGAGGAGCTGGGTGTGGCATTAGAGGAATATGATGAGCAGAAGGGGCCATTCCAAAATGGTGGAAATTTCAACACATGCAAAGGGGCACACTTAACTAAACTATCTGCAGTACGTAAATGTTAAAAAAAAAGAAGAGTGCTTATGTCTGTAACGCATCTAGAAAAGATCTGGTTAAATCAGTTATCATGCAGCCATTTCCTTACCCTGCAAAGTGGCTTTCATCATTAGCTAAGTGCAGATTCTCCATTTCATTCTTCCTTAAATGCAGATCTCTGCCATAATTTTGCTGGACCATTCCAATGAGCTCAGTTTCATTTATATGCTAAAAACATAAAAGAAAAACCTGAAACAAAAACAAAATGAAAATTCTACAGAGTCCTCAAACCAGGAAGCATGCTCCAAACCAGAGAGGAATAAAGCTGAATATTGAACTGCTCTGAAGAAATCATGCAGTTGGTGGCATCCTTTTAGGCATCAGGACTTTAGGGCAATAAGTAACTTAGCCACGTGGCTATGCTTTGATCTACGGACAGCCTGAGTCCACCAGGGGCTACAGTGCGCACCAAAACATAAAGCCTCAACGATGCTTCGGAAGGTGGTCATCCGAGGGATGCTTCCTGTCCCAAGCATAAAGATACGACAGTATTCTCCAGATCTTCGGAGCCTTAAACTTGCACCGTATGAGGAGAAAGTGAGGACTGCAGAGTTAGAAAGTGTGATGCTGGAAAAGCACAGCAGGTCAGGCAGCATCCGAGAAGCAAGAGAGTCAACATTTCCAGCATAAACCTTTCATCTGGAATGGGGCGGGAGGTTCAAGAGAGCTGAGAGATAAATGAGAGGGGGAGGGTAGCTGGGAATACAATAGGTAGATGAAGGTGGGGGATGATGGTGATAGGTCAGAGAGGAGGGTGGAGCGGATCAGTGGGAAGGAAGATGGACAGGTAGGACAGTTCAAGAGAGCGATGCCAAGTTGGAAGACTGGATCTGGGATAAGGTAGGAGGTGGGGTGGCAAAATGAGGAATCTGATGAAGTCAACATTGATACCGCTTGCACCCCCCACCTTCATCTACCTATTGCTTTCCCAGCTACCTTCCCCCTTCTCCCATTTAGTTCTGTCCCCTTGGACCCCCCACATTCCTGATGAAGAGCTTATGCTCGAAACGTTGACCCTCCTGCTCCTCGGATGCTGTCTGACCAGCTGTGCTTTTCCAGCACCACACTCTTTGACATGTACCATCTGAGACAGGATGGAGCGTGGGCAAGGAGCGGGTGGAGCAAGTGAAAGGCACCCAGGTCAGAACAAATCCTTATCACCTGGGAACCAATGCAGAAATTCATTTTTAAAAATGTATTTTTTCTTGTAATGTGGGTGTCACTAGCTAAGTCAACGTTTATTACTCATCCTCAGTTACCCTTGAAGGTGGTAGTGAGTCACCTTTCTGAAACACTGGGGTACATTCAACAGTACTGTTAGGAGAGGATTCTGACTCAGTGAGAGTGAAGAACCATTTATATAGCTTTCCTCAAACAGCACCTTCCAAACCCACAACCTCTACTATCTAGAAGGAACAGGGAGGCAGCTACATGGGAACACCATGAATTTCAAATTCCCCTCCAAGCCACTCAATGTCCTCACTTAGAAGCATACTGTCACAAAAGCTGGAAAGATATCAGGACCACCTTATTGTGGGAGCCTTCAATTAGTCTTTAAAGATCAGATTTTCTACTGTATCACACAACTATCAAAAGGCTGTGCATTAACAAAAAAAGTAGGTAGTAGTGAGAGCAAAATCCTGTATTTTACACAAGATGGCAAAAATGGACTGAGGGCACTGAAGTGGAAATGCAGAGAGGCTGGAAAAACTTTAAAAAAGGATACAGTAATCACTGTAACACAGTGCTCTCACTGGAAGAGGGGGAGCCAGGGGAACACAAACAGCAAGTTCTTCCAAAATTATACAATGTCAGCCCCACAAAAGGAGCAAAGGGCATTTTCAACAAAATTTCAGGAACCAAAAGAAAATCCTATTAAAGCAAGTAACTTTCAAAACATTGTGACAATGAAATGTTGTTCCTGGAATAAATTATGAGATCTAATGGAAATTATTGGAGTGCAGAAATTATGGTCAACAGAGAAAACACCAAGCTTCCAATGTGACACCAAAACAGGAATTTCATTTCTTCCAGGCAAAGACAGGGGCTAGAGAAAGATTTCTTCCAAGTCAGCCAATTATAACCCTCCATAGACCAGGAAGATTCAACTCAAAATCAAGGGACAGTTGACTGTTGCAGTTCAGAGCAGAAATCTTCAATGCAATCCAAAAGGAGTGTTCACTATTAAACTGAAAAGCTTACACAGATCTGCAACTCCTCTCTAGAATTGGAAAGCCAAGGCAAACGGAAAGAATGGAGAGCAGAATTTCCAAAAAATATTTTAAAAGGTCTTGGGAAGCTGAAAACTGCTCTTCATGACACAGTGATGCTAAACCAGTGTGGTTGTGCATCTAAAAGGAAAGTTCCACATCCACGTCTACAGAGGTGAAAGTGAGAAACTGGATCAATATTGCATCAGGGAAATCTCATGACTTGATGGGCTGAATGAACTATTTCTGCTCCTTTGTCTTATGGTAGAATCTCAACTGGAAATCAGTCAGCGTTTCAGCACGATTCCAGCATTGAAGTCAAACAGGTCCCTGTGAATCTGTGTTGACCTCTCATTATGAAATTACGGGACATTGAGCCAAAGGCACCCGTGGTTAGGAGTCCAGCAATGCTAGAAAAAAAGCACTTTTTAAAAATCTAAGGAGAAGGGAACGGTGACTTTTGGCAACTATCTTCAGACAAACAATCCAAACTACTGACAATACTCCTCACATCGTGCAGGAGATATTGCTTAATCAAATAAAATTTTGGTATTAATTACATCTGGAACTTTTCAAAAAGAATGAGGAGGAATATTTTATAATGGGTTATCTGACATAAGGATGGCATCTTAGTTCACAGTTCCACTGCAACAGAGCAGGATGGCAGAGTGAGGGCAGTGTTACAATGTTTGCAAAATACAGGACTAACACTCACAAACACAGAGGCAGTCTGTAACCATTAAATCTCTAGGCCACGTCATTCATGCATTAGACGGCAGGGTTGACCTTTTAAGAAAGCCCAATGCAATCAAAGATTATCACCCATCTTGAAGTGTCACAGAACTTCAACAATTTGTGAAGATGGTGAATTAAGTAGGAAAGTTCTAATCCAATTTAGCACACACAAAATTGGGCAGTGCAAATATTGCACAGACAAGACGAAGTGTTTGGAAAGAAAACAAAATTCTTTTAAGTGTAAATAAGATGCTCATTTCATCAGACACATTCTGTCATATTTATATAACCTCAAACCACCTACAATAATTAAAAGCAAGCTAAAGTCACCATAGTCTTATCTGACCATAAGACTCATTAGAGGGGGGCAATTAGAGATGCACCAAATAGACTAAATGCTCTACTGTTTCAGATTCAGAAAGATGGTAAATATAATTAAAAATCACACAACATCAGGTTATAGTCCAACAGGTTTATTTGAAAGCACTAGCTTTTGGAGCGCTAATCTGAAATGTGATTTTTAACTTTGTATAACCCAGTCCAACACCAACATCTCCAAACCATGGTATGCATAGATCAGTATTTTATGTATCCAGGTCTTTGACTGAAACAGAGCAATCAGATGCAGTAATTGAAAAAAAAAGCATCATTAGCAACCACATTAGAATGCTAAATTCTCACAAATATTGTCTTAAATCTGAAGTTCACTATTGAAACTGACTTCCATTGATTTCATTGCTAAATGCCAAAGAATTAACAAAAGATGTTACCAAGAGTGCAAAGTTTTTATTTGAGTTTTTATGAGCATTGATGCTACCACCATACCACTGAAAAGGAGTGGTGCAGTTCATGAATAGTTCCACCATTGTCCTTTTACACACAAAAATGGTTCGCCAATTAATGGCACTTAAATCCAGAGGACAAATTTAAAAGTGAGCTGATGTTTCTTGCCGTGTTCATTGTTTGCCCTGGCTGGAATGGTCACCAATATAGAGTGCCCTTTGGTATGAACAGAATACATATTTTTGGGCTACCTTTAAGCAATTCACATTTTCAAATCACAGAAGCATTTGCTAGAAACTGTACATAACCAGACGTGATTGTAATTTGCAGAAATAGAAAACAATGACATTTTTAAAAATGTCTCAACATGGATCCTGGTGGGGTTTGAAAAATTATATTGGAGTACTATTGAGTAATCAAATTTTATATAGCCTTAATATATGTACACACGAATAGCAAGTTTGGCTAGTTCTGGTTGAGCATTCGGCCTGAGCACTTCATATAGTAATTCAGCTATATTGCAGGTGATTACATTTTGTAGCGACCTTTAAGCTGGTTTGAGGGGAAAGCTAAAAAGGTAAAGTGTTCAGGCAATTACAGAGATCTGGCATGTGTTGTAAAACCATTCTGTATTGTTAATATGATGACTCAATCTTTAAATCAGGTTTCTGTGTTGCCATTTAAAATACAAGTGGCCTAGCAATTTTCTCCTTGCTGTTAATAACATGTTATAATTACCACAAGGTTTCACCACATAGAATTGAAAGCTACACTTTCCACAATTACAATTAAATTTGAAAAAGGACTAAGTTAGATTTAGTTAAGCTAAGTTCATAAATAGTCAACTAAGAAGCTAAAAGGAATTCAATCTTTTACCGCATAAATTAATCAGCTTGTGCAGCAATTTCCATCTACTGAAGATGGTAGATATTGAAGATCATATTGGCAACTTGAGAACTAGTTTAAACACTGACCAACAGCTTAATAATTTTAACAAATTCAAATGTGCCCTCAAATACAAGTAGTAATACAGTCAAGTGGAATGTAGGCTTGTAATTTTGTTAATATGAATTGTCAGCATTCCTTTACTTGTAATGAAAGAATGGCATTGGATAATTATTGCAAGGCCTGAAAATGATGACGCTGTTTAAAAAAGGTACAAGATTTATCTCCTCCAAAAATAATTTGAAAAACATGTATGCTGTTCAGTACCATTTTTGACATGGAAAAATAGTGTTTCTAAAACACAATCAAAAATACAGGACATTCACAATATATTGCAGTGGTTGAAATCCATCCTCTCCCATCATCTCACTATTTGAGAGAGTCTGGCCAGCTGGAGTATGCTCCTGCCAGCCCGCTCTGCAAAAGCGCCACACAAAAAAAAAAGTCAAAAAGTAGTAATATTAAAATTTCACAGAATTGTTCCAGCACAGAGGAGGCCATTTGTCCCATTGTGCCTGTACTGGTTTCCTTTCGTCCACACCTGCGCACATTATTTTTATTCAAATAATCACCAGTGCCTTTCAAATGCCTCAGTTGAACTTGCCTCTGCCACATTTCATACCCTAACTATTCATTGAATGGAGTGGTTTTCCCCACTTCGCCTTGATTCTAATGTGATCACTTTAAATCTATATCATCTTGTTCCTTTTTTGAGCAAGAACAGTTTTCCCCATCCTCTCAGTTTTGAAAACCTCTGCTAGATCTCCTTTCAGACTTTTTCTCTCCAAGAACAGTTTCAAGTGCTTCATTTTTGGATCGCATGAACCGTTTTCAATCTGCTTCTTGCACAACCTCATACGGAATATCAACATAATCTATATCAGCTGAATAACACCATTAATAAATCTTCTGTGTCACCAAGGCATTGGATAGCCAGCATTTGCTTGATTGCTTTGACAAGAAGTTTCATTCTTAAATCATTCTGGATCTCTACACACTGTTTACAAAGTGTACATGTGGTATCTTCAAACAAACAAACACAAACATAAGAATTGTTGTCCTGATTTCTATATTACTTAGCACATTCTTATGGTGCCAGCTGACAGCAATACTGGACAGGCCTTATTCCAGATGAAGCCTGGGGTGATAGATCAGTGGTTTAATTTTTGCAGTTAATTACCATGGTAGATGATCACCGAAACATTTTCATAAGTTATGTTCCAGGTGCCCTTTAAAGAACCGAGCACAAGTTTATTGTACAAAAGAACAAAGACTATATGTAATAGTTGGAAAAACTTTAAACACAAACATTGAACTTGTTTCAACTTGTTTCGGAACACTATCCGTTACAGATACTCAATCCCAGAGAAACAAACACCTATCTTCAGGTTTTAAATATCCTTACTTGATGCTTTATCAGTTCTTTTCCTTGAACCGTAGCCGCAATTCTACAATTCCTTTCCAAACACAATGAGCAAACTTTTCACAATTCCAAAGGCCTAAACTTTGAGTTTTAGCGATGTTACCAAGATAATCTTTGGTACGGAGGGATTGTACAGAGTAAAGCCTAAACAGGTTGGGTCTCTACTTATTGGAGTTCGGAAGAATGAGAGGTCAATGTGAGAGGATGCTCCCCCTTACAGGAGAGTCTAGGACCAGGAGGCATCGTCTTAGAACAAAGGGGCATCAACTTAAGACTGAGAAGAGGAAGAATTTCTTCTCTCAGAGGGTTAAGAGTCTTTGGAACTCCTTGCCACACAGCCCTGTAGGGAAGAATTCTTGTATATATTTAAGGCCGAGATAGATCCTTAAACAGTAGCGGAATCAAGGGTGTCAGGGAAAGGACAGGAAAACAAATGTGAGGAATATCAGATCAGCCAGTTCCTGCTGAGTTGTGGAGAAGGCCCGGCATTTTTCTGTTCCTATTCCATATTAAATGCGATTTGCGGCCAGTAAGCAGCCTTACAGGGAATGCAATCAATTCTGTTCGGAATTGACTATCCTCCTCTGGCAAAGGTTTGTGTTCTTCTCCAAGGCTCAGAAGAGGAACTTAGACCATTTCCTTTCCTGCAGACTTGAGAAGGTGGAAGAAGCTTCGAAACTCTCACAAGAAAGCAGGTAATCTACAGAACTGCTGCCTGCAACAGTATTGACCAATATATCCTTTAGCATTTCTTTCAAGATTGGCTTAGTTACAGTTCTCAACTGACACAATTCAATTGGGAATTGTAAAGCTTTAATCTACCAAAGGTTGCATTGAACACATGAACAGCAGGGTGTCATTCAAAACCATTTTCTACAGGGTATTTGTGAGGAAATTCATGTGAGTTGATTTATAGAGTCATAGAGATGTACAGCATGGAAACAGACCCTTCTGTCCAACCCGTCCATGCCGACCAGATATCCCAACCCAAACTAGTCCCACCTGCCAGCAGCCCGCCCTTATCCCTCCAAACCCTTCCTATTCATATACCCATCCAAATGCCTCTTAAATGTTGCAACTGTACCAGCCTCCAGCACATCCTCTGGCAGCTCCTTCCATACACGTACCACCCTCTGCGTGAAACAGTTGCCTCTTAGGTCTCTTTTATATCTTTCCCCTCTCACCCTAAACCTATGCCCTCTAGTCTGGACTACCCGACCCCAGGGAAAAGACTTTGTCTATTTATCCTACCCATGCTCCTCATAATTTTGTAAACCTCTATAAGGTCACCCCTCAGCCTCCGACGTTCCAGGGAAAACCGCCCCAGCCTGTTCAGCCTCTCCCTGTAGCTCAGATCCTCCAACCCTGGCAGCATCCTTGTAAATCTTTTCTGAACCCTTTCAAATTTCACAATATCTTTCCGATAGGAAGGAGACCAGAATTGCACGCAATATTCCAACAGTGGCCTAACCAATGTCCT
>NC_057715.1:14625029-14646503 GCF_004010195.1 Chiloscyllium plagiosum
CTCCCTGTATTCCGTGAGATCTAACCTTGCTAATCAGTCTCCCATGGGGAACCTTGTCGAACGCCTTACTGAAGTCCATATAGATCACATCTACTGCTCTGCCCTCATCAATCTTCTTTGTTTTATTACAATTAAAAACATAAGTGGCAGAAAGTGAAGGAATTTTCTGAGAGTGTGCTGCTCTCCACCAGAACCCCCAGCCTGTTATGGATGGCAGCCTTCATTTGCAACTGGCCTGTCATGCCTCTAGAATTAACGAGCGACATATTGCAAAAGTGTGTGTGTGTGAGAATTTAGCCAACAAAGACACGTTGACGCTTGATATTACAGAAAGACTTTGGATCTACATATACACACACACATATCTGTTCAAACTCAATCTAATTGACTTGCACTTAAACAAAAAAGGAACATTTCCTTTCATCCACCTGTCAACAACTGCCTTCTTAGCAATCCCACTGTCATTTATCAAAACAATAAATCAAGACCCAAGCTAACTAATTAGTTATTCCCACAATTTAATCATGCTTGAAATTTTTACATGGCCAAACATGTCAATAATCACATTAGCTGCTCAGCTATTTTCATACATCTTACCCGAACTTAACATTTTTTGGAACAATGCGTGTTCCGAACAGACACCAAATTAGCAAGTCTAGACAAATCGCCCGAAAATTCAGATGGTTAAGTCAGTTAATTAACTATAATGTTGGAGACGAATCTAATATCATTCTGTTGACTCCGAACACATGAGCCCACCCAAGAACAAAATCCCAGATTTCTATTACCAACGGGTTACAGTAGATCAGCTACACAGGCTGCAACTGTTGAAGGTAGTTCACCATCACTTCCGTCAAAGTAATAAAGGAGCTGGCTTTGTCAGAGAGACACACACAAACACATTCTGTTAAAAGACGTTCATAAAATGATTTAAAATAAAAAGGCTTTGAAACTTATAACGCAAAACAAAATACTTCACTGCTATAACATGATAAACAAAACACCAGTGTACACAGGTCACTGTTGTTCACCTACATGCTAAAAACAGATTTTCATGGTAAACAAATTTTGGACAAACTTAAAAGCAGAAGCTAGCTTCATTTTGAAGAAATATCAAAGCCCTTCCTGTTTAATCTGGTAATTTTACCTGTACTGTTCCACACCCATGCTAGTGTGACATGCTCACATTTGTACACATAACAAAACACTGTGTAGAACCTGTTGAACACAGAAGATACTCCAAATGCTGCAGATTGAAGGAGGAAGGTTTTAAGGGTTAAAGTTCACATCAACGCTGTTGTTTCCTGTTCAGATGGAGGGTGGACCAGGGTTACTGGGCGTGACATACATGAATCTTACAACACAACCAGTATAATGAAGAAACATGGCTTAACTCTTTACATACAACATATTATTCAAACAATGGCACTCATTTTTAAACAGTCCTCAATGCTTTAAATTGAAAACTTTTTGATCCCTTTTAAATTAGTTGCATTTTTACAAATTTCTGTTTAAATACTGAATCATTGTCAGGGTCAAAAAACAAATTAAAAAATTAACCAATAATTTTATTTATGAGTTAAATCAAATATCTGCCTACCACCTTGCACAAAACACATTGAAGGTTGCCATTATATTGAGTACAATTTATAAAACCAGTTACTAGCATCAAGAAAATGCACAGTGGAATTTTTAGTTATGAATCTGCTGCTCTTAATTATTAACTTTCTTCACTCAGTGACTGACTAAGTCAGAAGTCACATGGCATCAGGTTATAGTCCAACAGTTTATTTGAAATCAGAGGCTTTAGGGCGCAGCTCCTTCCTCAGGTGAAGTCTGAAAGCTTGTGATTTTTAATAAATCTGTTGAACTATAATCTGGTGTCATGTGACTTCTGACTTTTCACCTCCCCCCATTCTCAGTCCAACACTTGTACCTTCACATCAGTGAGGATGATTTCTGTGGTTGAACTCCATATAACATGCATGCAGGAACTGAAGACATTGCTGCATGAAAATTTAACTTATTCAAAATGTAACTAGCATTCAGGCATTTTAAAAATGATCCCCCATCATCTTTGCCTGAAAGTGTTGACTTTTTCCACTAGAATGCAACTTCATTGATACTGCATTTCTTTTCTGCAATTGTTTGCAATTCCAGTTTGAGTCTTCATTATAATTGTTCTGAAGCAATTTGACAATAGGGGCTGTCAGAACAAAGTCCAAAACTATCCTCACCCGAAACACACATTACTGTCAAAGCAGAAAAGTTGATCCCCCTCTTTTGAAAAGGCCTTAAATGCTATATAAGACCAATTGTAATACACCTCCCAAACAGATCAGGTAATTCAACACCTTAAGGGTTTCAAAGTTGAGAAAGTGGCAGCTCATTGAATTCTAACCAATCATGGGTTTGTCTTTGCTGTTTTTAAATTCTGTTGCTATATAAACAGATTCCTTGTGTGTAAGCCAAGAAAGACAGGTTGTTTGAGCATATTTTTCAAAAAGCAAGTATACTGATTCAGCAGCGAGTGACAGAAATCAGCACAACAGGTGACTCAGCAGGTGTTGAGAGAACACACAAAAGTATGTGGATACACCTTATCTATGTTCAATTGGTGCATTTATATGTTACATAGAGTCATGAGGTGTGGCTATCATAACGTTAATCATCTACCTATTGGGACAAATATTTGTGAGATTGAAAGTGGAGTGTATTATGGTAACTGCTTAGGAAGTAGTTGAAGAGCTCTATAATGAATGGGCCATTAGAGTGCGGAATATTTTCCTATCTGGTAGCATTGTGAGAACAGATTTATTGAGCCATACAGATATTACCCATAATGTCCAAGATCATTGGAAATCTTGCCCATGCCACATAGGATGTTACTGGCTTTTTCCTGGAACAAAGTTAGCAATCTTTGTGACCTCCATTTATATTGGCAGTGCTGCACCTGGAGAGGAATTTCTGTCTCCCATTCTTTATTTCAGGTTTCCTTTATGTATATTGCAAATTCTCATTTTAGTACATTGCTACATTCATTTGATAGATATAGAACATAGAACATAGAAAAGTACTGCACAGAACAGGCCCTTAGGCCCACAATGTTGTGCCGAGGTTTAATCCTAATGTAAAATATAGTAACTTAACCTACACACCCCTCAGCTCACTGCTATCCATGTGCATGTCCAGCAATAGCTTAAATGTCCCCTATGACTCTGCTTCCACCACCACAGCTGGCAACACATTCCATGCATTCACAACTCTCTGTATAAAGAACTCACCTCTGATGTCTCCTTTATACCTTCCTCCTCATATCTTCAAACTATGACTTCTCGTACCCAGTCAATCCTGCCCTGGAGAAAAGTCTCTGGCTGTTGACTCTATCTATTCCATTCATTATTTTGTACACCTCGATCAGGTCTCCTCTCTTCTTCCTTCTCTCCAGAGAGAAAAGTTTGAGCTTATTCAACCTCTCTTCATAAGGCAAGCCGTCCAGTACAGGCAGCATCCTGGTAAACCTTCTTTGCACCCTCTCCAAAGCCTCTGTATCTTTCCTATAGAACTGGACACAATATTCCAAGTGCAGATATTGTGAGAGATCGCCTCCTTTTCTAAGATTCCCATCTATGTTTGCCATATTCAAAAGATACTGAGGAGATCTTCCTCCCAAGTGATATGAATTAAAGTTAGCGAAAGATAAACAAATATTTCACTACCAGTTTAAAAGTTGGAGAAATCCAGTATGTTTGTAAATATAAACAAGGGCACCTCATTGTTTTGTATTAGAATGAACCCAACAGAAAGAAACAAGTATTAATTCAAAAGTTATACATTTATCCTTGAATGTCCTTTTAACATAATTTTATGGAATATTTATTTTTACTTCATGACACCTTGATGCCTTTTTAAAAAAAACCCTGCTACTGTTATTTCATGTTAAATGTAGCTGCGATCTGAATGCACCAAGTTTCACAAGCTACAATGAAACAAGTCACCAGTTAATACATTTTTCACATTTTGATCAATATTGACTTTAATTGAAAAAGAGTTTGTTAACAAAGGAAACCAATTTATTAACTCAAGTTCAATAGCCATTTGATGGCACAAAACTAGAATATTGATGTAAAAAGATACTTTTGTCAAAGATGTTTGTCCTGTACTCATCACAAGAATTCATAAGAAATACTGAAATAACAGTGGGGATACATATTTATACTCTATGAGAGAAGAATGCTCATTGTTTGGCAAGTTCAGTCTGGTTGAGGCATTGCCAAGGATGATGCACCAGTTAATGATGGCTGACAGTTAACTGACAAGCTTTCAACCAGTCAGTTTGACTCAAAATGGTCAAGGCGTTTCCCTGAGTAGTGAACCAGAGACTGTCACCTGTTTGATGCTTTGCAACAAGTGCAGTGTATGCGCATGATATTTCTGTTTGTGAAGACGAGAGCCCTGTATATTAATTTATGTAATTTTCAGTCCACACAAGTGCACCACACTGCAAACCTAACAAAAAATTTGAAATTAGTTGTCACCATCATTCTCCTAGCATGTATAGCATTTGAACTATTATATAGACACAATGCAGAAAAGTTTCAGAGTCAGTGGGGCGACAAATGTAGAACAAAAATGTCAGATATCTCCCCAAGGCCTTTTCCCTGGGGCGGGGGAGTCTAAAACTGGAGGGCATAGGTTTAAGGTGAGAGGAGAAAGATTTAAAAGGGACTTAAAGGGCAACTTTTTCATGCAGAAAGTAATATGGAATGAGCTGCCAGAGGAAATGGTGGAGGCTGGTACAATTACAGCATTTAAAAGGCATCTGGATGGGTACATGAATAGGAAGAGTTTGGAGAGATATGGGTCAAATGCTAGCAAATGCGACTAGGTCAGATTGAGATATCTGGTCAGTGTGGATGAGTTGGACCGAAGGGTCTGTTTCCAGGTTAAATGACTCTGACTTTATGCCTCACATATCTGGATTTTTAAAAAAATCTGAGCAGCCTGTATTCTGAGCTCATAACTGAAACTCATTTTAATTTCCAGTCTATCCAAACATGTGGTGTATATAACTTTATTTCATTGACTTGTGGAAAAAGGACATTGCAGACAAGACCAGCAACTATTGCCCATCCCTAATTGCCCTTGTGCGAACAGTGGTGAGCTGCTTTCTTGAGTCGCTGCATTCCTTGAGATGTAGATACACCCTATTAGGAAGGGAATTCTAGGATTTTGACCCAACAGCAGCATCATAGAGTCCTACAGCACAGATATATGCCCTTTGGCCCACCATGTGTATACCAACCAACAAACACCAACAATATGAATCCCATTTACCCGCATTTGGTCCATAGCTGACTATGCCTCGGCATTGTAACTACTCATCCAGATACTTCTTAAATGTTATGAGGGTATCTGCTCCCACCACCCTCTCAGACAGCACATTCCATCTTTCTGCATCCCTTCTTTTCAGGTCGCCTCTCAACCACTTGCTCCTAACATTAAACTTAAGTCTTCTGGTCTTAGACATGTCTGCCTCGGGGAAGAGATTCTCATGATCTATCCTGTCTATGCCTCTCATTATTTTGTACACCTCAATCAGATTCCCACTCAGCTCCAGGGAGAACAAATTCAGCCTGTCCAGTTTCTCCTCATAACTGAGACTCTTCACCCCAAGCAACATCCTGGTGAACCTCCTCTCCACCCTCTCCATTGTAATCATGTCCTTCCGATAGTGTGGCAACCAGAACTGCACACAGTATTCCATCTGTGGCCTAACCGATGTTTTATAAAGACTTCCTTGCTCCTTTATTCCATGCCCTGGCTAACGATGGCAAGCATCCCATATGCCTTCTTCACCTCTCCCTGTACTGACACCTTCAGGGATCTATGGACTTGTACACCAAGGTCCCTTTGTTTCTCAGAACTCCCTGGGGCTCGACCATTCATTCCCATAATCTCAAAATACATCACCTTGCACTTATCCAAATTAAATTCCATCTGACAATGCTCTGCCAATTTACCAGCTGATCAATTTCCCAAGACTATCCTCCTCACTATCAACAACACCACCAATTTTCATGTCATTTGCAAACTTACTAATTAAACATTCTACATTCATATCTGAGTCATTAATGTAAATAACAATCAACAAGGATCCCAGCACCAAACCCTGTGGTGCACACCTGGTCACAGGCTTCCAGTTACAGACAGCACCATCATCATCATTGGATATGTCTTGTCTCACCAGCACACAGGCCCATCAGAGTTGGAGGCACAGTAGCAAACACAGTAATAGCTGGGAGGGAGTTGAGATGGGCATCTTTAACACACACTCTAGACTCTGTGAAGTCACCTGGCATCAAGTCAAACATGGGCAAGGCAACCTCCTGCAGGCTACCTACCTCGACTATCAGCTGATGAATTAGTAAGCCTCCATAATGAACAACCTTTGAAAGAAGCATTGACCGTGGCAAGAGTGCAGAATGTATTCTGTAGGGGATTTCAATATTCACCATCAAGAGTGTTCCAGTGCTCCCACTAATAGCCAAGTTGACTGAGTCCAAAAGGACATTGCTGTTAGACTGTGACTGCAGCAGGTGGTGAAGGAACCAACATGAGAGAAAAACCCACTTGTCTTCATCCTCAGCGATCTGCCTGCTACAGATGCACTTGTTTGTAACACTACTGGTGGAAGTGACCTTGCAGAGTTTCTGTGGAAACTAAGTCTTGGCTTCATATTGAGGATATTCTCCATCATGTTGTGTGGCCACTAACACTGTGCTAAGTGGGTCAGATTTCAAACAGACTTAACAACTCAAAACTGGATGTCCATGAGTTGTTGTGGGCAAGCAGCAGCAGCTGAATTGTGTTGAACATCATTCCATATCTCATGGCCTGGTGTATCCCTCTCTTTATCAAAACCATTAAGCAGGGTGACCAAACTGAGTTTATTGAAGAGCCCAGCAGGACATTCCAGGAGAAGCATCAAGCACACGTAAGACTGAGGCCTAAACGTGATGAAGCTAAAACACAAGACTACTTGCATGTCAAACTATGGAACCAGTAGGTGATAGATAGATCTAAGTTATCCCACAGTCAGCAGGTCAATCTAAATCCTACAAGTCTTGCCACATACAGCCACGAATGATGGTTAACAGTTAAATAACTAACAGGGGAAGAAGATTCCACAAATATCCTCATTTATCAAACAAATGTCAGATATCCCATCACCTGTCTTGGGTCTTTCTCCTTCACCATCAAAATAAGGCCAAACACAAACGAGGGAAAGCGCACCTTGTCTTCTGCCTCAGGAGATTACAACCATATGGCCTTAACGTAGAGTTCACCAGCTTCCAAACCTCCCCACCCGCCGCCTCATCCCAGGTCCAGTCCTCCCTCCCTGCCCTATCTCCTTACCCTGACCTAACCTGTGCTATTTCCTTCACACCTATCCGTTCACCCTTCTCTTTGACCAATTACCTGTATCCACCTACTGCCATTCCACCTTCCTTTGCCCCAGCTCTACCCCCCTCTATTTTTTTCTTGATGAAGGGTCTTGACCCAAAACATCAACTCTCCTGCTTCTCTGATGCGGCTGGATCTGCTGTGCCTTATCCAGCTTCACACTGATCGCTAAAAACCCATCTAGCTCACTAATGTTCTTGAAGGAAGGAAGTCTGCTATTCTAAACAGAGCTGACCTACATGTCAGATCTGACCCTAATAGTCAAAGGGAAATTGAGAAACAAATTTGTAAGTAGGTCTCAGCTATCTGTAAGAATAATAGGGTGGTTATGGTAGGGGATTTTAACTTTCCAAACATAGACTGGGACTGCCATAGTGTTAAAGATTTGGATGGAGAGGAATTTGTTAAGTACGTACAAGACAATTTTCTGATTCAGTGTGTGGATGTACCTACTAGAGAACGTACAAAACCTGACCTACTCTTGGGAAATAAAGCAGGGCAGGTGACTGAGGTGTCAGTGGGGGAGCACTTTGGGGCCAGCAACCATAATTCTATTAGATTTAAAATAGTGATGGAAAAGGATAGACCCAGATCTAAAAATTTAAGTTCTAAATTAGAGAAAGGCCAATTTTGATGGTACTAGGCAAGAACTTTCGAAAGCTGATTGGGGGAGGCAGATGTTCACAGGTAAAGGGGTGGCTGGAAACTGGGAAGCCTTCAGAAATGAGATAACGAGAATCCAGAGAAAGTATATTCCTGTCAGGGTGAAAGGAAAGGTTGGTAGGTATAGGGAATGCTGGATGACTGAAGAAATTGAGGGTTTGGTTAAGAAAAAGAAGGAAGCATATGTAAGGTATAGACAGGATAGATCGAGTGAATCATTAGATGAGTATAAAGGCAGTAGGAGTATACTTAAGAGGGAAATCAGGAGGGCAAAAAGGGGATATGAGATAGCTTTGGCAAATAGAATTAAGGAGAATCCAAAGGGTTTTTACAAATACATTAAGGACAAAAGGGTAACTAGGGACAGAATAGGACCCCTCAAAGATCAGCAAGGCGGCCTTTGTGTGGAGCCGCAGAAAATGGGGGAGATACTAAATGAGTATTTTGAATCAGTATTTACTATGGAAAAGGATATGGAAGATATAGAGTGTAGGGAAATAGATGGTGACCTCTTGCAAAATGTCCAGATTACAGAGGAAGAAGTGCTGGATGTCTTGCAATGGGTAAAAGTGGATAAATCCCCAGGACCTGATCAGTGTGTACCCAAGAACTCTGTGGGAAGCTAGAGAAGTGATTGCTGGGCCTCTTGCTGAGATATTTGTATCATCGATAGTCACAGGTGAGGTGCCAGAAGACTGGAGGTTGGCTAATGTGGTGCCACTGTTTAAGAAGGGCGGTAAGGACAAGCTAGGGAACTATCAATCATTGAGCCTGACCTCGGTGGTGGGCAAGTTGTTATAGGGAATCCTGAGGGTACATGTATTTGGAAAGGCAAGGTCTGATTAGGGATAGTCAACATGGCTTCGTGTGTGGGAAATCATGTCCCACAAACTTGATTGAGTTTTTTGAATGATTAACAAAGAGGATTGATGAAGGCACAGCGGTAGATGTGATCTATCTGGACTTCAGTAAGGCATTCGACAAGATTCCCCATGGGAGACTGATTCGCAAGGTTAGACCTCTTGGAATACGGGGAGAACTAGCCATTTGGATACAGAACTTGCTTGAAGATAGAAGATAGAGGGTGGTGGTAGAGGTTTGTTTTTCAGACTGGAGGCCTGTGACCAGTGGAGTGCCACAAGGATCGGTGCTGGGTCCTCTACTTTTTGTCATTTACATAAATGATTTGAATATGAAGATAGGAAGTATAGTTAGCAAGTTTGCAGATGACACCAAAATTGGAGGTGTAGTGGACAGTGAAGAGGGTTACCTCAGATCACAACAGGATCTTGAACCAGATGAGCCAATGGGCTAAGAAGTGGCAGATGGAGTTTAATTCGGATCAATGCGAGGTGCTGCATTTTGGGAAAGCAAATCTTAGCAGGACTTATACACTTAATGGTAAGGTCCTAGTGTTGCTGAACAAAGAGACCTTGGAGTGCGGGTTCATAGCTCCTTAAAAGTGGAGTCACAGGTGGATAGAATAGAGAAGAAGGCATTTGGTATCATTTCCTTTATTAGTCAGAGTATTGAGTACAGGAGTTGGGAGGTCATGTTGCGGCTGTACAGGACATTGGTTAGACCACTGTTGGAATATTGCGTGCAATTCTGGTCTCCTTCCTATCGGAAAGATGTTGTGAAATTTGAAAGGGTTCAGAAAAGATTTACAAGGATGTTGCCAGGGATGGAGGATTTGAGGCCAAATAGGCTGGGGCTGTTTTCCATGGAGCGCGAAGACTGAGGGGTGACCTTATAGAGGTTTACAAAATCATGAGGGACATGGGTAGGATAAATAGACAAAGTCTTTTCCCTGGGGTGGGTGAGTCCAGAACTAAAGGGCATAAGGTTTAGAGTGAAAGGGGCAAGGTAGAAAAGGGACCTAAGGGGCAACTTTTTCATACAGAGGGTGGTACGTGTATGGAACGAGCTGCCAGAGGATGTGGTGGAGGCTGGTACAATTACAACATTTAAGAGGCATCTGGATGGGTATATGAATAGGAAGGGTTTAGAGGGATATGGGCCAAGTTTTAGCAAATGGGACTAGATTAGGTTGGGATATCTGGTTAGCATTAACGAGTTGTTTCCATGCTGTACATCTCTATGACTCTGTGACTCTATTTGTTTATCATGTTCAGAGATGTTATGACACACCTCTGGAGCAGGTGGAACTTGAACCCAGGCCTCTTGGCCCAGAGATATGGTCACCACTACAAGAACCTTGAACATCTCTTGAATCTCCCTTCATGGATCTGCCTTTTCTTTGTTTGATTGTCATTTTAATGAAACTTGAAGTCCAAAGGAGTGCTCAGGCAGGGACATGAACCCTGGACCCTCAGACTGACAGTCTGATGATGTACCAATGATAGAAAATTCACCCCAAACTTGCATTTGTATCATGTTTTTGACATGGAAAAATATGCCAACAAGGCATGATCATGCAATAAGTGTTGGAATGTAGGCAAACACCTTCCATTCCACAACCCCTGCCCCCCACCACCTCTCCTCCATGCCCAACATCTTTCTGTAATGAAGAGTAGTTGCTGGTCATCCTGACTGAAGGTTGGGAATAACAGAAGTATAACCCTTACTCTTTCTTTATCTCATTCAAGGGATATGTGCTTTGATGGCTTGTCCAGCTATTATTGCACATTCTTAGTCACCCCTGGGAATGTGGTTGGAAGCTGCCTTCCTTGAATCACTGCAGTCCATTTAGTGCAGGTAGACCCACAAGGTCCTTGGGGAAGGAATTCCAGGATTTTGACCCAACGACAATGAAGGAATGGCAATATATTTCCAAGTCAGGATGGAGAGTGGCTTGGAGGGGAACTTTCACGAGGTGATGTTCCTATGTATCTGCAGCTTTTACCTTTCCAGATGGAAGTGGTTGTAGAGGTTGGAAGGTTCTTTTTTAAGGAGCCTCAGTGAATTTCTGCAGTGCATCTTATAGATAGTACATACTATTGCTACTGAGCATCAGTTTTGGGGATGTGAATGTGAATTGGGTGCCTCTCAAGTGGGCCGATTTGTCCTGGATGGTGTCAAGCTTCTTGAGTGTTATTTAAACTGCTGTCATCCAGGTCAATGGGCACTGTTCCAATGTACTCCCCCCTTGAGTCTTATAGTGAAAAATCACACAACACCAGGTTATACTCCAACAGGTTTATTTGGAACTATAAGCTTTCAGAGCACTGTTCCTTCAACAGGTAGCTAGTGGAGTAGGATCATAGGACACAGAATTTATAGCACAAGATCATAGTGACATACACTGATGTGATACATTGAGCAAACCCAGATTGCTGTTAAGTGTTGGACTATAACTGTTTGACTATAACCTGGTACTGTGTGATTTTTAACTTTATCCACCTCAGTCCAACACTGGTACCATCACATCATTGTACCTTAAAGGTAGTGGACAGGGTTTGCAGAGACAGTAAGTGAGTCATTTACTGCAGGATTCCTAGTCTCTGACCTGCTCTTGTAGCCACTTTGTTTATACGACTAGTACAGTTTACCTTCTGGTCACTGGTAACCTCCAGAAGTTGATAGTGGTGGATTCAATAGTGATATTACTAAAGTTTGTCCCATTTAACACGGAGATAGTGCCACACAACATGATGTTGGGTATTCTTAATATGAAGACAGGTCTTTGTCTCCACAACAACTGTGCAGTGGTCACTCTAACTGTTATGAAGATGTGGGTGTACTGTACCTTTAAGGGAGTAAAAACTAGCAGTGATAGCACCAAGTGTTTTCAATAAGACACAATGTAACATGTGCTCCAGTACTGGGGCAGCTAGTCATTTGGAAACAACAAAAACAGATTTGAATTAGACCAAAATACCAAACTCCAATCCAGTTTAATTGAGTATATTGACAATCTTAAAAGCCAATGACAAAGCTTTTCTCTGTGCCTCAGTACACATGACAATAAATTTAATTCAATTCAATTCAATTCAATTCAATTCAATGACACAATCTGATGCTTTGGGGTAGAAGACTGGGGAAAATTGAACAGTTGGGAGGAGAACTGCCACTAGACCAACAGTTGTAGACTGCTGGTCAGAACTTTCTAAAAGGTACCTGTCTAGAGAAGGAGTTTGCACAGAGAAAAACATCAACACTGACCTGGAGAGCCAATCTACCAACAAAGATAAAGAGAAGATTTGACCGCTGGCTGGTTTTAAAATTTGATTTTTTTCTGTAAATCTTAATCGTGGAGTTTTATCGGACTAGTATTAAGGTAAAAGCTAGTTTAGAGGAAAGAATTGTAAATAGTTGTTGGTTAATTATTCTCTGTTATACTTTAAGAAATAAAGTTGTTAATTTTTACTTCACATCGTTCTTGGCCACTCGAATATTTACAGATTACTGCACGGGATAAATCATTTCTGTGTTGCTGGTTTCAAATTAAACAGGAGGCTTTACCCCATGTCGTAACACTAACCAAAACTTCACAGGAGGCTCCACAGCACTGAAGATATCACTTAGAAAATGGATGAAATGTTTACAAACCATATTCCCAGCTCGGCAAACTTACCCCCAACAACTGCAATAACCTGAGCTACAAATCTTTACATAAACCTCAAAGTTTGTGAGAAGATTTGTAGCTTGGGTGCTCGTTGTTGTGGTTCTGTTCGCCAAACTGGGAATTTATGTTGCAGACGTTTCGTCCCCTGTCTAGGTGACATCCTCAGTGCTTGGGAGCCTCCTGTGAAGATCTTCTGTGATGTTTCCTCCGGCATTTATAGTGGGTTGTCTCTGCCGCTTCTGGTTGTCAGTTCCAGCTGTTCGCTGCAGTGGTCGGTATATTGGGTCCAGGTCGATGTGTTTGTTGATAGAATCTGTGGATGAGTGCCATGCCTCTAGGAATTCCCTGGCTGTTCTCTGTTTGGCTTGTCCTATAATAGTAGTGTTGTCCCAGTCGAACTCCTGTTGCTTAATACAATAATTCAATAATATAGCAGTGAGCCATCTAAACAACCCAAACAGCTCCTCTCTGCATTTGACAGAAGTCAATTATACAAAAAGATTATTACCTGAGACATGCTAAAATATGCTACTCTTTTTCCATTGGTACTTGCAAGTTACGTTAAAAGCCATGACAAATATTCTGTGTATAATATCATAATGAGAGTACAGTGCTTACATGAGTCCAAGAAACACAAATATTGAAGACACTGGCATTAAACAGGGCCATTGTTCTAACTAGGCTTGTTTCGTATCAGTGTGGCAATTTGTCTCAAAACATTAGTGCGAAGGATTTGTGCTGGTGTTGCAAATGTCTCAGCCCAATATAACAATTGTTACTGTTTCTTGTAGGGGTAAGCAGAAAACACAGACAATCTGCTCGATGAGAGAATCTATCAGGATGCTGCAAGGCTGCAAGCTTGCAATATTCTCAATGATGAAATAGAGCAGGAGAGGTAACCTGAGGTCAAGATCCAAAGATCTGTCAAGAATACTGAATGCACTTTATGCAGTGAAGTACCATTAGCAGAGGAATGCCATTTTCTTGAAACCAGCAATCTAGTCTATGAATCCTCCTTGCTGTACCTGAGCACGTATGGCATCCATTTATTCTCTGTTTTCACAGTGGCGGTGGAGGGGTGGGTCAGGGGGAGTGGTGGGGGTGGGGAGGGGTTAGAGGTGAAAATGGATGCTGACATTGTGGACCACAGATATAATTTTTGGAATTTGTCACTAGGTTCCATTCAAATATATTTGAAGCTGCTCTATTGGAATAAGTACATAATTGCAAGAAATTGTGAGGCTTTGATTCTGCACAATAAAGCTGGTAGTAATGACCACTGCTCCAATTTTTAGGACATTAATATAATTTCTCTGGAATCAAAATCAAAGAATTTGAGGTCACAATCCTAACTCTAACAAAGGTTCCCGGATTCTCATGTCAAGTGCATGGTGGTGAAATTCTTAAGGTTACCAAAAAAAACTGCACCTTTTTCCTCTTTTATTCTCGTGCCTTTCCACTCACCCTTTCGCTCATCTCCATTTCATATTTGGTGTTGCACTGTTTTCTGAGACGTCCACAGTGATTGAGTGAGGCGCTCAGACTCCCTTTGAGAGTCAAACACATATTGGTTCCACCGAGTATAGCAAATCACATTCCTCAATTTTGCAAGGTTGCACCCAATGGCAGTGATGTGCATTGGGAACATCTCAAGGTGTTGGTGTGTTGTTTGGCTAATGACCTTCCCTACTTCTTTTAGTTCTTGATGAGCTTGGACCTGATGGCAGATGGTGACCAGTTGTCTTGCCTCTCACTATTGCTGGAAGTTTTTGGTCACAGAGTAGATTTAAAGGCCCTCTGTCCACTTCCATGAATCGATTAATGGAAAATGCAGCCACTTCACGTTTCAAGCCTTGTCATGGTCACCAATTTATTTTACACTGCTCTTAATAGTTTCAACAATAACTGTTGCCAATGTTGTAAAAAATTGTAAAGAAGAAATTTGAATTTATTTTCCAAATTGTAAATATATCAGTTGAAGCTTGCAGGATAATTAATATCTCCAAATTATATATATAACTTTTGACTAGATTTTCAGTTTGAAATCTTTCCAACATCTGAAAAATATTTTCTCGAGCTGCAATAACATTTCCATAAGACCTACTTTGAAATGCAAGTATTATGGATATCTGTGACTCATATTCTCTAGCCTCTGCCTGCATTTCTTCTGCAGTGAAAGCTTTGAAAACATGAAATTCTTTGGTCCTACAGCCTTCATTCAAGCAAATTTGCAGCTTGTGTTTCTAATTGGTGAGTAAGCGATAAATTTTCATCCTGGTGTTAAAGTCAATATTGTCGGTGACAGCTTTTTAAAAAAAGTTAATCATTACCGTTGTATAGATGTTACTTTCAAAAGCAGCATAAATCACTCATTCCAAGGCCACTCTCGAAAATCTCATGTTTCTTATCAAATTTCATTTGCAGTAGGCAGTTTTAAAATCCTTCCTCCTGTCTAAAATGGTGATTGTGCAAACACGGGCAGTTTAAAATTGCTGAGCATTGAAGTTGTATCATTTATCTTAAGTTTAGTAGGGTTATTTGTTTATTTAATAATTTGGATTGATATTCAAAAGTTTATTTATTGAATAGTTTTTGAATTCCAAAGTATTTCACTCGGGTACAAATTAGCAAGTTCATGTTATTATTTGAATACGATACCAGGTATTCTTCATAAGTTTGGCAATTATGCACATTTGCAAATTATCTTGAACTTGGGGGATATGTTTGCACATGGAATCATAGAAGGCTCTTTGTAGCTGAAAATCTTACCAAGATCATAACTGACACTCATATTGACATTTCTTGTAGACATCTTAGTTATTTGTACATCACTTTGATCATAAGTCAAATGCTGCCAAAACAATAGTCTTTTTTATTTTGTTTGCATTTTATTACACCACTCGGAGTATAATTGCACTGATTTGTTTTTATTACTTCTCAGTTTAAGTTTATAATTGTGCAAGAACTTTTTATGTAATCACTTAATCCAGTGATCTTACTTCAGTCCCTTTAAAGAACAATCCAATTCATCCCACATTTCCCTGTATTCCTGCATTTTTCTCCCATGAATTCTTATCCCATTTTGAAGGCTAACATTGAATATATATCCACTACTCTATCATGCAGTGCATTACAAATCCAAACCATTTGTTGCATAAAATGTTTTCTTACTTAAGGTTCTACTCTTGATCTGTTTCCATTCAATTTAAATCTTTGTGCACTGATAGCGATCCTTTAGTCATCAGAAAACTTTAATCTTTCCCTGATCCAAGGAGAACAACTCCAACTTCTCCAATTATTCCATGTATCCTTAATCCCAACATCTTTGGAAGTATTCAAAGGTAAATCTCTTCTGTACCATCTGAAAAGCCTTCACATCTTTTGCAAAGTGTGATGCCCAGAATATAAAGGCTTATTTTGTGATCATTTTTTGCTGCCAACAGTTACCTACAATCACAGTTATCATGTGGTGATGTGAATCGGTGAATGCAGATCACAATAGGAATGTCAGATTGGGGGAGTTCTCCCTAAGCTGCATTTGCTACTTGCACCTTGTGTCCTTTCTATCACGTGTTGCATGTGGACGTGTTGGCAATCTGCACCAATACAGATATTTCACTTTCATATTTCTTTCTTTGTCAATTTCCCTACCACTGATTTAATCAATCTGCCCTCCATTCATATCTCTTTATCCATTTTCTCTCTTGCCCTTCTGACTGATAAAGCTACACTGACAAGATCAACTATTTAAAGAAACCCAGTATTACAAAATTACATATCTTGTGTCTAATATCATTTTGCTTTCAATATAGACTGGATCTTGTAAATGACATTGAGCACAGGGTCATAAATGCACAGTAATCCTGGAACCCTCTACTATCTGTGTATTTGTCTTATTTACTCTGACAAAGGATAGTAATTACCAGCAATATATACAGCAGATTCTGTAAATACTGAGCCACCCATATTTGGCACTGTACAATTCACATTCAGAAATAATAAACTAACTCACATTTAGTATTGTCTCCTAGCTATGACTAAATTTGTGATCTCAATATGTAAATTTGTGTATTACTAGAACAGAGTACATGCTGCAAAATTGAATGGGCGCATTACATTGTCTTGTAGCCAATTATATCAAAGGACAGGAATGAGCAGCATTGGAGGTAAATTAGTTAAGGGGAAGGAGGCCTCTACCCCCTTGCAAACTGCACTTTGTGGGCGAAAAGCAAAAATCCAGGATAATGATGAACAGCAGATCAAGAGAAATAGATGTTACAGAGGTTGGGCATGTTGTTTCAACAGGAAAGTTGTAATGGGAGCTATGTGAGGAAATGTTGGAATGGAAATGAATTTTGGAAAGTTGAAGGAGGATTGGGCATGGTGAAGCAAAGGGGTGGGGAAATACATCAGCAATTGGGCAAGGGATCGGGGAAAACCAACCATGGAGGGCTGGTTTGCCTTGTAGCCTTCACTCTAAATGGACATTAGCCATCCTCACTACATCACACCGTACTGCTCACCACCTCTTGTTTGGAAGGAAAGGAGAAGCAGTGTAAGAATGAGAAGTAGAATTGAATTGATTTAGGTCTATTGTCACATGTCCTCACATGAGTACAGTGAAAGGTTTACAAGTCGCCACTTACAGCGCTAGCTTCAGTACATAGATACCCAGGTACAGATTCTTGAGCACAAATGGCTAGGAAAAAAATTAGAAAAATAAACAAATAAAAGGTCTAGCATTGCAGAAATTCCAAAGTATAAAATCAGAGAAATGTTAGAAAAATAAAGAAACAAAATGCTCAGAACAACAGTGCCTCCACGATAATAGAAGAAAATAAAATCTAGAAATTAAAAGAAACGAGAATTTAAGACAAAGTCCACTTAGTCCATTTCACAGCTCTGGTCTTAAGGACCCGATTTCCCCCCCTGGAATCCTGGGGATGGAGAGAGAAGCCTTACTTTCAAAACTTTATGGGATGTGCTGTTTTTAAGTTGTAGGATGCAGGAACAGTTCTACCGAATGGGGCTCTCTGTAAGATGCTTCACACCAGTAAATTCCAGACTGATATCGAGATGGAAAACTGCATGAAATTCATCTCAATTTTTTGAGTATGAGAACTCATGACTAACAATTAAAACTGTATATTTGGAAAATTAGCCATTCAATACCCTTGGAATCTATCTATTTACTTTGAGCTCATTCTAGCAAGAACCCTTAATATTGTAAATGTCAAATAAGGAGCAATTCTGAGTCCATACCCCCAATGATGTGAGTACACACGAAAACAGAAACTAGTCCTGATTTATCGTTCTGCATGAGTTAAGAACTATTGAACCACCAATATATTTGTAGAGCGTGTAAATTCTCTATCAACAGGATGGAAACCAAGCTTCATATTTTAATTCTGCATTAGGATGTGAATCTAATAGTAAGCAGTAGGAAGGCAGAAAGAAAAAAATCAGGAGGGAGCACAGGGAAAAAAAGTTGGGAATACCAAAACCAAGGCAATAAATGTGTGGTAACACACTTCAAGAACTTGGAGAAGTAGCAAGGAAAATATCTGACCTCAGGCAAAGAGCCAAGGTGAGGGAAAGTAGGATTTAACAAATATAGACTGTCATGCATATTGATGCAACCATAAAAAGAGGAAATCCTTTGTCAAACATAATAAAAGTTGAGATGTTAGATTTAGTAAATGTTACAGCATTGATATGGGCCATTCAGACCACCACGTGTTAATGCTTCATACAATCCTCGTCCTGTTTCGTCACCTTACCTAAAGATTTACAAGGATGTTACCAGGGTTGGAGGATTTGAGCTACAGGGAGAGGCTGAACAGGCTGGGCATGTTTTCCCTGGAGCGTCAGAGGCTGAGGGGTGACCTTATAGAGGTTTACAAAATTATGAGGGGCATGGATAGGGTAAATAGGCAAAGTCTTTTCCCTGGGGTCGGGGAGTCCAGAACTAGAGGGCATAGGTTTAGGGTGAGAGGGAAAAGATATAAAAGGGACCTCAGGGGCAACTTTTTCACACAGAGGATTGTACAGGTATGGAATAAGCTGCCAGAGGAAGTGGTGGAGGCTGGTACAATTGCAACATTTAAGAGGCATTTGGATGAGTGTATGAATAGGAAGGGTTTGGAGGGAAATGGGCCGGGTTCTGGCAGGTGGGACTAGATTGGGTTGGGATATCTGGTCGGCATGGACGGGTTGGACCGAAGGGTCTGTTTCCAAGCTGTACATCTCTATGACTCTATGATATATCCATTTCATACATTCTGCCTGAACTATCTATTTGGATCTCCATCAAAAGAATCTATGCCATTCACCTCACCCATTCCATGTGGTAGCTACAACTTATGATTCGAAAGATATTTTTCTTGAATCCAGTCTTACAATTTTTAGTGACCACCTTGTGTTTATGGCTATGGTTACCTCCACAAATGGAAACAACCTTTCCATGTTTACCTTCCTATCTAATCAATATGGAGATGGTAGATTTGCTCTGTGCACTATGAAGGCAGCATCGTGGCTCAGTGGTTAGCATTACTGCCTCACAGTACTGGAGATCCAGGTTCATTTCCAGCCTTGGGTCACGATCTGCATGGAGTTTATACAATCTCCCTGTGTCTTTGTGAGTTTCCTCCTATAGTCCAAAGACATGTAGGTTAGGTGGATTGGCTGTGGCAAATTGCTCATAGTATCCAGGGATGTACAGGCCAGGTGGGTTAGCCATTGGAAATGAAGGTTACAAGGGTAGGGTGGGCCTAAGTTGGATGTTCTTCAGAGGTTCAGTGTGGACTTGATAGGCCAAATGGTCTGCTTCCACACTGCAGGGATTCTATGTAGAAAAATTCTAAGTGCACTCCTTTTAACTAGGTTATCATTTTCATAGACAAAATAAAATTCTGCTGGCCTCCCGTGGGTTACAGTCCACAAATATTAAACAGCTGCATTCATCAGAACTGAGCATATGGCTACAAGTGGAACCAGCTCTGCCTTCCTTCATCAGGAAACCCATCCTGGTGAAACTACAGCTGATCGAATTGGCAATATGATTACAAACACAAGCCTGTCGTTGAAAGCAGTTGCAATAGCCATCCTTGTGCCTATTGGGAATGGATTACTTTCTGAAAGCAGGATTGAGTCAATCGCCACCAAAACTACTGAAGCCACTATGGCAGAAGATGCACTTACCCAAACAGAACAGCCACTTGTGAATCAGGGTATTGCCAAGTTGAAAGCTGAGAAAGGGAAGTCGGTGGTTTTACCATGTTGGTATCTTAACGATAATACTTCCTTAAACAAAGACTCTATGTTGTGGTACAGAGAAGGAGCCACTGAAAAGTTCTATCCTGTAAGAGACAACACAACAGGCTCCGGTATCTACTCTGGTCGAGTGTTTTTAAGTGGAAATCTATCTAATGGAGATGCTTCCTTGACATTTCTGAACGTGACTAAGAGGGATAATGGCACTTACTTCTGTACTGTAATGCTTAATAATGGGACAACTCTAAATGGTGATGGTACACACCTCATGGTGAAATCAAAAGAAGGTGATTTTACATTGTCGTCCTTCAAAAGGTAAACAACTGATATTTTCCTTTGGAAAAAAAACAAATTCCTTTATCAGATAATAATACGACCAGAAGTAATCAAATTCATCATGACCTACAATATTACTGTAACGTCCCCCAGTACCATGGACGGTAGTCGTTAGTTTACTTCCTTGTACTGTATGACTTTGTTTAATAAAGTTAATGTTTGTAATTCAAAATTAATGACTTACATTAATTTTGGGTGACATGGTGGTTCAGTGGTGAGTGCTGCTGCCTCACAGCACCAGGGACCTGGGTTCGATTCCAGCCTCTGGTGACTGTATGGAGTTTGCACAGTGTCTGTGTCAGTTTCCTCCGGGTGGTCTGGTTTCCTCTCACAGTTTCAAGGATGTGCAGGTTAAATGGTTTGGCTGTGCTAAATTGCCCATAGTGTCTGGGAATGTGCAGGCTAGTTGGGAGTTGCAGCCATGGGAAATGCAGCGTTGGGTACTTAAAAAGGGAAAGATGGTATTAGGGCAGAGAGAGATTTAAAGAAGAAATTACAGATCATAGAAGGGCTGGCCAAAAGTGACAAGAAATGTAGAAAAAGCTAGCTATGTTACTATGTGCTTAATAAGTAACATGTCTTTTGTCTGATTAAGGTGTCTATTTCTCATCTTATTCACTTTTAGAACTTTCTCATTTAAAAGAAACTTTAGGAAGCACCATTGGAACGGTTGCAGCAAGTACTGGTGTCTTTATTGGACTTATGGTGTCCTTTGTGCCAAGCTTGAGCAAAAAGATGTTGTGTCAAAGGTTAGACCAAGGTATGTTAAGTTTGCACTGCACCAATTCCATCATCCAGTGAAACCAGGATCTTAAACCTCAACTTGAAAGATTGGCTGACAAGACAATAGACAATAGACAATAGGTGCAGGAGTAGGCCATTCAGCCCTTCGAGCCTGCACCGCCATTCAATATGATCATGGCTGATCATTTCTAATCAGTATCCTCTTCCTGCCTTATCTCCATAACCCTTGATTCCACTATCTTTGAGAGCTCTATCCAACTCTTTCTTAAATGAATCCAGAGACTGGGCCTCCACTGCCCTCTGGGGGAGAGCATTCCACACAGCCACCACTCTCTGGGTGAACAAGTTTCTCCTCATCTCTGTCCTAAATGATCTACCCCGTATTTTTAAGCTGTGTCCTCTGATTCGGGACTCACCCATTAGCGGAAACATGTTTCCTGCCTCCAGAATGTCCAATCCTTTAA
>NC_057715.1:14648345-14653071 GCF_004010195.1 Chiloscyllium plagiosum
GCCATTGTTCCTCCATGGTCATCCCTGCTAAGGTATTGCACCATTCAACTTTGGCCAGCTCCTCTCTCATAGCTCCATAGTTCCCTTTATTCAACAGAAATATTGTCACTTCTGATTGTACCCTCTCCCTCTCAAATTGCAGATTGGAGCTTAATGTATTATGGTCACTACTTTCCAATGGCTCCTTCACTTCGAGGTCTCTGACCAATTCTGGTTCGTTACACAATACCAGATCCAGAATTGCCTTCTCCCTGGTCAGCTCCAGCACCAGCTGCTCTAAGAATCCATCTCTGAGGCACTCCACAAAGTCTCTTTCTTGAGGTCCAATCCCATCCTGATTCTCGCAGTCTACCTGCATGTTAAAATCCCCCATAACAACTGTAGTAACATCTTTGCGACAGGCCAATTTCAGCTCCTGATTCAACTTACATCCGACATCCAGACTACTGTTTGGGGGCCTGTAGATTACTCCCAAGAGGGTCTTTTTACCCTTAGTATTTCGCAGCTCTATCCACACTGACTCTACATCCCCTGACTCTAGGTCCCCCCGCGCAAGGGACTGAATATCCTCCCTTACCAACAAGGCCACCGCACTCCCTCTGCCTGTCAGTCTGTCCTTACGCTAGCACGTGTACCCTTGAATATTCATTTCCCAGGCCCTGTCCACTTGAAGCCACGTCTCAGTTATCCCCACAATATCGTATCTGCCAATTTCCAAAAGAGCCTCAAGCTCATCCATCTTGTCTAATGCTTCGTGCATTAATGTATAGTATTTTTAATTTGTTACTGCTCTCACCCTTCCCATCAACCCCTATTTCACTCAACCTTACAGCATGATCCCTTTCCGAGTTTTCTGCCTCATTGATATAGTTGTCTTTCTTGACTTCTCTTGTTCTAACTTTCCCTTCAATTTCCTTTTTAAACATCCAGTTTGTCCCCTCCCCCCCCGCTACTTAGTTTAAATGTAGCGGTGTTGCAGTAGAAAACCTGCCTGCCAGAATGCTGGTCCCTAACCTATTAAGGTGCAAACCGTCTCTCTTGTAGAATTTATGCTTACCACTAAATATACCCCAGTGATCCAAGAACTTAAATCCTTGCTTCCTGCACCAGTTCCCCAGCCACACGTTCAAGTCCATTATCTCCGTGTTTCTGGCCTCACCAGCCTGAGGAACTGGAAGCAAACCGGAGATAACCACCTTGGACGTCCTGCTTTTCAGCCTTCTTCCTAGTTCTCTGAAGTCCCGCTGTGGTATGTTCCTCCTCTTCTTCCCGACATCATTTGTGCCGACATGTACCCCCACCTCTGGCTCTTCACCCTCGTCCTTGAGGATTTCCTGCACTCTGTCCGCGATGTCTTTCACCCTAGCACCAGGAAGGCAACACACCATCCTTAAATCCCGTCTGCTGCCACAAAAACCCCAGTCAGTTCCTCTCACGATGGAGTCCCCTATAACCACGGCTCTGTGCGATGTCCGACTCTTCCGCTCTGCCTCTGCGCCAACTTTTGAAGGAACCAGTTTTAACTCCATGTCACATGACAATCGGATAATGTCAACCATGCAAGATTCCTTTCTGTAACGGGACTAATCTATTACTGAGATTAATTTACAAATAGAATCACTTACAGAAGCACAGAAAATAAATAAAAAATTCTAAAATGCACAATACGGTATAATGCATCTGGAGCATCTCGTCAGGGGTTAATTTAAAACTGGCCTAAGAATTTTCTGTGGGGTTTTGTAGATTTTGACACAAATATTGGGGGCATAATTTTAATGTGAGAGCAGAAAGATTTAAAGGGACTTGAGGTGCAATCTTTTCACATAAAGGGTTGGGGGTGGCATGGCTGCTCAGTGGTTAGCACTGCCGCCTCACAGCGCCAATGACCCAGGTTCAATTCCAGCCTTGGGTAACTGTTTGCACATTCTCCCTGTATCTGCGTGGGTTTCCTCCCACAATCCAAAGTTGTGCAAGTCAAGTGAATTGACCATGCTAAATTGCCCATAGTGTTCAGCAATGTGCAGATTAGGTGCATTAGTTGGGGGTAAATAAAAAAGACAATAGGGTAGGGGAATAGGTCTGGGTGGGTTACTGTTTGGAAGATCAGTGTGGACTTGTTGGGCCAAAGGGCCAGTTTCTACATTGTCAGGATTACTAATTCTAATATGTGGAATAAACTACAGGAGGAAATGGTAGATGCAAGTCGAGTTATAACATTGAAAAGACATTTGGACAGGTACCTGAAGAGGAAAGGTTTAGAGGGTTATGGTCAAATGCGGGCATTTGGACTAGTTTAGTTTGGGAAACTGGGTCAGCATGGACGAGTTGGACTGAAGGGTTGGTTTCTGTTCTGTATGGCTCTATGACTCTATAAATGCTCTCAGCTGGAGAAATGTGAACAATTCAGGGGATACTAATGCAAGAGAGAATGTAAAAAGTCTTTAAAAAGCACGTTTGCCACAATGTTCCCAGCGCTGATGGACTTCCACTGAGAGTAGAGGGTGGAAAAATTAAGACTGTTCTCATAAAGCCATAGAGTCATACAATCATACAGCATAGAAACAGGCTCAATGGTTCACTCCTTGAAATAGACAAGGTTATGAGGAGATTTCATGATGGTATAAGGTGTCGATAAAAACAGAGGGAAAAAGTAATATTTCACCAGTAGGTCCATAACCAGAGATCTTAGATTCATTAGTAGCAGCAACAGATCTAAAGAGAGAATGAGGAGAAACATTTTTAAAACATAGAAACTGGCCAGTCAGCTATTCGAGCCTGCTCCACCCCCTAATTCAATCATGGCAGACTGAAAACTTCAAATCACTTTTACCCACAGTATTCTATATTCATTTATACCAATTAGAAATCTATCAGCCTTTACTTTAAATAGATCAAAGACCAAGCTTCGAGACCACTCTAGGGTAAAGATTCACAATGTTTTGAACAAAATAAAGTCCACATCTCTCTCCTGAATGGCATCCCCGATATTATTTAAATTGTGTGCCCTGGTTCTAGACTCCCTGATTCCAGACTCCCCAACTCCTCAAAGAGAAATATCTTCATCTACGTTGTCTATCCCTTGCAGTGTTTGTTTTTGGGTTTCAGTGAGATTTTCACTCAGGAAATGATTGGGATTTGAAGTGCACAACCTGGAAAGGTGATTGAGTCTGAATCAATTATAGAACATAGAACATAGAAAGGTACAGCACAGAACAGGCCCTTAGGCCCACGATGTTGTGCCGAGACTTAATCCTAATGTAAAATATAGTAACTTAACTTAACCTACTCACTGCTATCCATGTGCATGTCCAGCAGTCGCTTAAATGTCCCCAATGACTTCACTTCCACCACCAGAGCTGGCAACGCATTCCATGCATTCACAACTCTCTGCGTAAAGAACTTACCTCTGATGTCTCCTTTATATCTTCCTCCTAATATTTTCAAACTATGACTTCTCGTACCAGTCAATCCTGCCCTGGGGAAAAGTCTCTGGCTATTGACTCTATCTATTCCTCTCATTATTTTGTACACCTCGATCAGGTCTCCTCTCTTTCTCCTTCTCTCCAGAGAGAAAAGTGCAAGCTTTTTCAACCTTTCTTCATAAGGCAACCCATCCAGTACAGGCAGCATCCTGGTAAACCTTCTTTGCACCCTCTCCAAAGCCTCTGTAACTTTCCTATAGTAGGGCGACCAGAACTGGACACAATATTCCAAGTGTGGTCTCACCAGGGACTTGTAGAGCTGCAGCAAAACTTCGCGGCTCTTAAACTTGATCCCCCTGTCAATGAAAGCCAAACCACCATATGCTTTCTTAACAACCCTATCCACTTGGGTGGCAACTTTGAGGGATCTATGTACTTGCACACCCAGATCCCTCTGTTCCTCCACACTGCCTAGAATCCTGTCTTTAATCCTATATTCAGCATTCGACTTCGACCTTCCAAAATGCATCACTTCGCATTTATCCAGGTTGAACTCCATCTGCCATTTCTCAGCCGAGCTCTGCATCCTGTCTATGTCACGCTGCAGCCTGCAGTAGCCCTCTATACTATCGACGACACCTCCAATCTTTGTGTCATTTGCAAATTTACTAACCCACCCCTCAACCTCCTCATGCAAGTCATTTATAAAAACTACAAAGAGCGGATGCCCAAGAACAGAGCCCTGTGGGACCCCACTCAACACTGTCTTCCAGGCAGAATACTTTCCATCCACAACCTCTCTCTTCCTTCTGTCAGCCAACCAATTCTGAATCCAGATAGCTAAACCTCCCTGCATCCCATACTTCCTGACTTTATGAATGAGCCTACCATGGGGAACCCTATAAAATACCTTGCTGAAGTCCATATACACCACATCCACTGCTCGACCTTCGTCGACCTGTCTTGACACCTCCTCAGAGAACTCAATAAGATTTGTGAGGCATGACCTGCCCCTCACAAAGCCATGCTGACTGCATTTAATCACACTATGCTTTGCCAAATAGTCATGAATCCTATCCCTCAGAATTCTTTCCATAACTTTGCTGACCACAGACATGAGACTGACTGGTCTGTAATTGCCAGGGAATTCCCTATTATTCTTCTTGAAAAGTGGAACAACATTCGCCTCCTTCCAATCCTCCGGTACGACTCCCATGGAGAGTGAGGAGGCAAATATCTTCGCCAGTGGTTTAGCAACCTCCTTTCTCACTTCCCGGAGCAGACTAGGATAAATCTGGTCTGGC
>NC_057715.1:14653181-14678645 GCF_004010195.1 Chiloscyllium plagiosum
CTATCCCTGATCGGCCCTACCTTCTCCCTGTACATTCTCTTATCCCTCATGTATGAGTAAAAAGCTTTTGGGTTCTCCCTAATCCTTCTTGCCAAGCCTTTCTTGTGTCCCCTCCACGCTCTCCTCAGTCCATTTCTGAGCTCCTTTCTAGCAAGCCTGTAATCCTCTAAAGCTGTGCTAGATCCTTGCTTCCCCCACCTAACGTAAGCTGCCTTCTTCCTTTTGATGATAAGCTCCTCTATTCTCATCATCCAAGGTTCCTTAATCTTACCCCTTCTTACCTGTCTCAGAGGAACAAATTTGTGCATCACTCGCAACAACTGCTCCTATAGTTAAGAGGAACTGAAAAACAATGAATGCTGGAGGTCAAAGCAGGTCAGGCAGCATCCATGGAGAGAGAGCCAGATAATGGTTCAAGTCCAGATGGCTCTGATGATGAGTCATCTAGACTTGAAACATCAGTTTGCTCTCTCTCAGTGAATACTGCCTGACCCGCTGTGTTCTCCAGCATTTTTTTGTTTTCAGTACAGATTCCAGCAGTAATTTGCTCCTTTATTTAAAAGGGTGTTGTGGAGTTAAATTGAACAGGTTTACAGACAAAAAGCAGAAAGCATGGGACTAACCATTTCTCTTTCAAAGAACCAACACAGGCAAGGCTGTACAAATCACTTCCTTCTGTTCCCCATTGCAAGAAGTATCTATGCTCTTGTTCATTAGACAAATACAGAGCATTACTTTTGGTTTCAATTATACAGGAGTTTTCCTTTAAAATTCAGCCAATGTGAATATAATCTTAATATGATTGTTGATACAACTTTAAAAGATTATCATGAAGAAGATCACATGGACGTTGTTGATGATTGCAAATATACATTTGGTAATTCACCCCCTGTTTGACACTGTAAGCATTAAATTCCGGCCTGATTTGATGGAATTGGTTCCTAATCAGAGACAAGTAGCTGTGTTTCCACAGCTGACTTGACAACTACAGGAAGTCAAACTCTCAAATGACATTGGCTGGAAAAATCTGTGGAGCTTGTTCCTCTTCATTGCTGTCGTTTTACCAAAGGTGCAGCTGACACTGTGTGTATGAATGCAAAATGCTTGAAAAATCTCCCAAACATGGCTTCCACTTTGAAAATAACTAATTGCCTATTTTTAAAAGTTACAGGTAAACTCAACAAGAATCCAGATTTGCCACATTATAAATAGTTGAGGGTTTCTTTCTCAGGATAGAGGATTGCAAATTTAGGAATGAAAACTACCTTTCCCAAAGATAAGGGATGGAAAGGTGTGAAATGCATTTGTGTGCTCTACTATACAGAGAATAAAAGGTAGCTGGATCAGGGAAGTAACCTAGACGGCTAATTTAACACGCTGCATGAGGGCATTCAAAACAAGACTTTGATCTATCATGTCTGTTTCCAGACTGATAGAATTTATAAAATCGCTCTGTTTGGGTGAGTTGCGAATACAGCATTCCACCTGACTGAGTGGGCTTTCCATCTGTAAAGTGTTCAGAATTTGCTGCACTGTGTGACGAGAAAGGAGAATGATGGTTCCGATCTTAATGTCTATCTGAAAGAAGTTACCTGTTTTACTAAATTTTAAAATAAAATCAGTCTGTTCAGAAATGTTATTGTACACCTCTGGAGCTGGAGGGACATGAAGCCAGATCTTTTGGCTTGGAGATAGGGACACAGCTACTGCACGACAGGAGACCAATCTGAAAGAAGTTGTAACACATTCATGACAATGTCAGGCAGGTCATAGAGTCCTTGAGTCATAGAGATGTACAGCACAGAAACAGACCCTTTGGTCCAACTTGTCCATGCTGACCAGATATCCTAACCTTATGTAGTTCCATTTGCCAGCACTTGGCCCAAATACCTCTAAACCCTTCCTATTCATATACCGCTCCAGATACCTCTGGAGTGACCCCTCAGCCTCTGACTCTCCAGAGAAAACCGCCCCAGCCTATTCAGCCTCTTCCTATAGCTCAGATCCTCCAACCCTGGCAACATCTTTATAAATCTTTTCTGAACCCTTTCAAGTTTTACAACATCCTTCCAAAAGGAAGGAGACCAGAATTGCACGCAATATTCTAAAAGTGGCCTAACCAATGTCCTGTACAGTTGCAACATGATCTCCCAACTCCTATACTCAATGCTCTGACCAATAAAGGAAAGCATACCAAACGCCTTCTTCACTATCCCATCTACCTGCGAGTCTACTTTCAAGGAGTCATGAACCTGCACTCCAAGGTCTCTTTGTTCAGCAACACTCCCCCGGATCTTACCGTTAGGTGTATAAGTGTTCCAATAGAAGAGGCACCACCCAGAGGCAGATCTCCATTGCCAGAAATTACAGGAATTCTTAAGTCCCAGGGTAATCGAATCAGCACTGTTCATTTAATTGCCTCTTTCTATTGGAGCTGAAGGATAACTTGATGTGTGATCCTTATTTAAAGGATTCAAATATAAAATAGAATTTTTTTAATAGTGTGTTGCTAATGTCAAGATGGCTGGCAGAGATGGCTATGCCAACTGTGCAGATGATGGCAGTGTTAAGTGCTGGCCACTGGTGGCCAAACAGACATAGTACTGGCACAGACCAATTCCCACGCACCACCTCCTGCCCCCATTCTCACTTCCCTTGACCTCCCTGCTCCACTTGGTTCCCCATTCCCAGCTTCACTTGACAGTGGCATCATAGGCACTGCATCTGCATGGGCAGTAAGAATGGCCCTGCAATCACAGTGGTAACAAATGAAGCCAATTTTTAATCAAAGTTGGGTGGCGTTTTACTGCACAGAATACCAGTTTGGATATAGGCAGGTGATGTGGGAAAACAGAGACTTATTAGAATTCCTCCTTAGTGACTATACAAGCTGCATCCAGTATCTTTATGTTGCCCTTTTGAACTCTAATGTGCTAGTATTAAATGCAAACAATTTTTATTTTGTTTCTTTCCTTCAGCTCAGGTTGCTGCAGCCTAGATCAGAAATGAACAATGTTGAAGCATTGCCAATTATTTGATGAGGTGGATATTTTTAAACTCACCTTCCTAAAGAAATTTCTACAATGTTGTGAACACTTTGATGTGAAATTAAATGTCAGTTTTATTTTCTTGAATAAAATATCTAAAGTCACCACAATCCACTAGACCATAGGAATGCTTTCACATTACAGAAGAGAGAGAGAGATATCATGGTGGTGGTTTAACCTGAGAATCCCCGCACCTCAGGTGATGGGAGAAGTTGAGAAGGAGAGTTTTTCATTGTAATCTCAACATGTATGAGAATTGAGCCCACCCTGATGGTTGTTACTATGCTTTGCAAACCAGCCACCAGCCAACTGAAGAAACTGAACGCCTTGCTTGAATAGGTAAATACAGAAATAAGAGTGACAATTAAACACTTCATGTTTAGACTTCTATTCTGTACATAACATTTGTACCTGATATGATGGTTGCATTAAGCACTCAAAATGAAACATGTTCTACTTTACAGCTATTTTTCACTTCGGATATTGGATTGACAACTGTGTGGAGCTTAGCTCATCCATTCTCATCACACCAATGTTATCTCAATCTTTTCTCCTGTAACTTTTCATGGATTATGAAAACTGCTGTTGCCAGTGTCGCTGTTTACTGAGCTGTAATATTCATTTGAATTTGATTTTTATTCTTAAGTCCTCCTGGTGAAGCAGGGATTTAATTACGGAAAAAAGTTCAGTTGTCTGCTTCACAACCAAGTGGATCACTGGGCTGTTTCTAAGGGCAGATCAACCACTTCAATGAAGTCTAGAGTCACATGCAGACCAGAGCCAGGTGCAAATTCCTGCCTCATGGACCAAGTGAAACAGATGGAATTTTACAACAATCCAGTAGTTATGAGGTCACGGTTACTGACACTAACTTTTATTCCAGATTTATTTAGTTCACTGAATATAGATTTCTCAGCTGCTGTGCAGGAAGCTTCCCTTATCACTGGATTACTAATCTCATAGCACATTGTTACAATTCCATTATGGAGTGTACCAGGATTATTTAACTAAATTAACAGCAAAAATATTTTTCCAGTTTACCAGTAATAGAGCCATTTTAAGACAGACAATCAATTCCTGGCACAAGAATAAGAGCTGAAAATGTGTTGCTGGAAAAGCGCAGCAGGTCAGGCAGCATCCAAGGAACAGGAGAATCGATGTTTCGGGTCTAAGCCCTTCTTCAGGAATGAGGAAAGTGTGTCCAGCAGGCTAAGATAAAAGGTAGGGAGGAGGGACTTGGGGGAGGGGCATTGGAAATACGATAGGTGGAAGGAGGTCAAGGTAAGGGTGATAGGCCGGAGTGGGGTGGGGGCGGAGAAGTCAGGAAGAAGATTGCAGGTTAGGAAGGCGGTGCTGAGTTTGAGGGATTTGACTGAGACAAGGTGGGGGGAGGGGAAATGAGGAAACTGGAAAAACCTCAACATCCGTCATATACCGATGCAAAGTACTCATTCAGAAACTCACCCATTTTGTGGCTCCACGCATAACCTCCCTCTGTCCTTGAGTGGGCCAACCCTTTCTCTAGTTACCCTCTTGCTCCTTACATATGAATAAAAGATTTTGGGAATTTCCTTAACCTTGTTTGCGAAAGATATCTCATGACCCTTTTTACCTCTCTTAATTCCTCATTTCAGACTGGTCCTACATTCGCGATACTCTTCCAAAGCTTTGTCTGTCTTGAGTCACTGAGACCTCCTGCACGCTTCCTTTATCCTGCTCGCAAGTCTCAATTTCACCAGTCACCCATGATTCCCTAAGCTTGCCATTTCTATCCCTCATTTTAACAGGGACATGTCTGTCCTGAACTCTAGTCAAGCTCTCTTTAAAAACTTCCCACATGTCCAGTGTGGATTTGCCTTCAAACAGCTGCTCCCAATTTACAATCCCCCAGCTCCTGCCGAATTTTGATATAGTTGGCTTTCCCCCAATTTAACACTCTTCCTTTAGGACCACTCTCGTCTTTGTCCATAAGTAATCTAAAACGTACGTAATTGTGATCACTATTCCCAAAGTTACCCCGCCCCCACATACACACACCACTGAAATTTCAACCACCTGGAGGGGCTCATTCCCCAACACCAGGTCCAGTATGGCCCCTTCCTGAGTAGGACTATTTTCATATTGCTCTGCTGGTCCAGGTGAATTTGAGGTCGGGGTGGAAGGTGTTGGTAACGTGGATGAACTGTTCAACCTCCTTGTGGGAGCACGAGGCAGTGCCGATACAGTCATCGATGTAGCGGAGGAAAAGGTGGGGGGTGGTGCCAGTGTAGCTGCGGAAGATGGACTGTTCCACATATCCTACGAAGAGGCAGGCATAGCTGGGGCCCATGCGGGTGCCCATGGCTACTCCGACCCCATACATATTAAGGATAAACTATGTGTTTGTAAGAGAGGTGGGGCATAAGAATTAGGAGCAGGACTAGGCTGTCTGGCCCTTCACAATGGGATGTCTTCCTTTCATATCTTTCTTCATAAGTATCTTTATTTCATCTTACATTGCTGATTATTCATATCTCATACACAAATTTGCAAATGACAGTTCTTTCCCTAAGTTTGAGTTATTCTGACAGTTTCCACACAGGCAGAAGTCTGTTTTTAGGACAGGGTACCAGTTCCAAGATTGAGGTCATCACTTGAGCAATAATATATTAGCAGTGATTTTCCATGTTCTGAAACAAATTCCTATTCTATAACTGAATGGTGCATAAGGAATAAATAATAGATACAAGGTGTCTCTTTATGTCTTTGAGAGTGTTAGGCTGGAAAAGCACAGCAGGTCAGGCAGCATCGGAGGAGCAGGAGATTCAACATTTCAGGCAAATGCCCTTCATCATGAATGAAGGCTGAGAGCCAAGGGGTGGTGAGATAATTGGGAGAGGAGTGGGGGTTGGAAGAAAGGTGGCTGAGAGTGTGATCGGTAGATAGAGTTGGGAATAATGGTGATACGTCGGAGAGGAGGGTCGAGCGGATAGTTGGGAAGGAAGATGAACTGGTAGGACACCTTATGAGGCGGTGTTAAGTTGGAAGGTTGGAACTGGGATAAAGTGGGGTGGGGGGGGGGGGGGGGGAGGGGAAATAAGGAAACTTGTGAATTCCACATTTATGCCATGGGGTTGGAGGGTCCCGAGGCGGAAGATAAGACGTTCTTCCTCCAGGCATCAACCTCCAGGTTAGGGAATGATGATGGAGGCGGACCAGATCCTGCATGCCCTTGGCGGAGTGGGAGGGGATTCGAAGTGTTTAGCCACGCGAGGTGGGGTTGGTTGGTGCAGGTGTTCTGGAGATGTTCCCTAAAGCGGTCTGCGAGAAGGTGTCTGTTCTCCCCAACGTAAAGGAGACAGCATCAGGAGCAACAGATACAATAAATAACGTGTGGAAGTATAGGTAAAACTTTGATGGATGTGGAAGGCTCATTTGGGGGTCTTGGACGAAGGTGAGGGAGGTGGTGTGGGCACAGGTTTTGCAATTCCTGCAGAGCAGGGGAAGATGCCAGGAGGGGAGGGTGGGTTGTTAGAAGGTGTGGACCTGACGAGGGAGTTGTGGAGGGAATGGTCTTTACGGAAAGTAGATAGGGGTGGGGAGGGAAATCTGGACTACACCTCCTCCCACCTTGCCTCCTGTAAAAATGCAATCCCTTATTCCCAATTCCTCCATCTCCGCTGCATCTGCTCCCATGAGGACCAATTCCACCAGATAACCACGTGCGAGGGGAAATTGTGGGCTTTAAAGGGGGTGGCTGATGACACCCTCCAGCACATCTCATCCACTTCCCGCACCTGTCTTTGAACCCCACCCAACCAACCACACAAGACCGAGGCCCGCCCACCAGTCCTCACCTTCCACACCACCAACCTCCATTTACATTGCATCATCCTCTGCCATTTCCAAAGATATATTTCCCTCCCCTATTTGCTTTCCATAAAGATCATTCTCTCCACAACCCCCTCGTCAGGTCCACACACCAACCCATCCTCTCCTCCTGGCACCTTCCCCTACCAGCGCAGGAAAAACTGTGCCTACACCTCTGTCCTAGGCCCCAAAGGAGCCTTCCACATCCAAAGGTTTGATCACGTACCACATTATTAACTAAATAAGAGACCATAGGGATAGTATACTAAAGTGAAGTATACTATCTTGCAAAGTATAGGTAAAACTTTGATGGATGTGGAAGGCTCATTTGGGGGTCTCTTGCATGGAGCACAAAAAGCGAGCATTCAGGTTCAGCAAGTAATTGGGAAAGTGAAGTGAATGCTGCCCTTTATTTCAAGAGAATAGAATACAAAAATATTTTACTAAAGCTTCACAAAGGTACACAAAGAATTAGTTCGACCATACCTAAAAAGAACTGCAAAGAGTTTTAGTCCCCTGGTCTAAACAAATACAGGAATGGAGGATATCCAGAGAAGCTAAATTTCAGTTATTTCAGGCAGAGGGATTTTTTTTTAAGAAAGCAAAGACAGGTCAAGTGCATTATGCTTGTACTCATTGGATTTTAGAAGATGATACCTTATTGAAACAAGTTGTTGCAGAAGTTGTTTTCCTCTTGTGGGAGAGAAAAGGAACAAAAAAGGACCTATCCTCTAAATAAGGGTTGCCTATTTAAGGCTGATTTGGTGGGCAGGCGGGTGGCGGGGCGGGTAGTAGTACATCTCAGATGGTAGTGAATCTGTGGAATTCTTTACTGCAGAAGGCTGTTGTTGAGGCTGGGCTGTTAAGTATGTTCAAGACAGATAGACGGTTGTTTTTTTTTAATAAACATCAGCAGGGTAATTAAGGAAAATGGAAAAGGCAGGGAAGGGGAGTTTAGGAATACTGGATCAGCCATCATCTCATTTAGTCTGCTCCATCACTGAACAAATTAGCCCACTTCTGCTTCAATACCTCAAAATCGTGTGGCATCAAACAGCATGTTAATACTTTCAGCTACAACTGAGATTTTACTGAACCTTTGAGATGGTTAGGTAGTAGAGACGTAAGGGTCAATTTCTCGGGCCCTTGAAATGTCACCACTGATCACTGGACATCACTATAACTTTATTAGTTTTTATTTTTCTTATAACTTTGCACAATGACTCAACAAATATGAAAACTAACCATCTGTGCACACAAATCATTTACTGAAAGGTGAAATTTACCAAAACTGGAAAAATACAACTTGAATTATTGCCTTTACATTAATCACAATGTACAGTTGCATCACTGCTTTAATTCCCAATATATTCTAATACCTTTTACAGCAAGATAATTAATTACACCCACATTTCATTGTAAATTGCTGCATTACAAGGCTTTTAACATTAATTTGATCAGAGGGAATGCCTATTTCCACAGAACTGGAAGCAGAATTACACACATAAACTGCATGTGAAAATGTTATTTGAAGAAACCATTGAAAGTTCCAGATGTGTAGATTGTCTTTCATTTGCTGCAGATTACAGCTCCAGATGCTCATTTTTTTTGTAAAAGCTCTAACATCCCAGGCACTGCTAAGTAGAGACCAGGCAGATTTCCACTGCCCTGCTTTCTTTGAATAATTTTGATGCGTTATTTGAGAGTATTCGAACTTTATTTTTGGGATGAAATGCTGTTTGGAAGTGCTAAGAATAAAATTCAAAATAAATTTACAAAACAAACTAAATGCCTTTGCTTTTCCTCCGTCAGAATGAATCATTCTGTGGTTTGAAGCTAGATAAGTAAACTACTGCATCTGACAAACTGAACTGTCCGACTTCTCCAATGAAGTTTAATAAAAAACAATGCCAACTACTTTCTAATTTTCACGGTACTAAACTGTGCAATAATTGTATCTTAAAGTTGGCTCACTAGGAACTAGCTTGCTTTGATCTATATTTGCCAGCTCAAAATGGTCATAAATCAGAACAAATGCAAAAAGCTAGAAATCTCAAATATTGATAACCCCAATAGATTTACCACCACCTAAATTAGGTTTTATTAGATAATTTATTTAACTGGGACTAGTCTTAGTGTATTGCTATGGCCTTAATCATAGAAGACAAATAATTATGACAGTAAACCTAAGCTTAGTGCAGGAAAATGAGATTTCAAAGAAAGATTGAATACATTCTAAAATGCACTAAACATTAGTACTATATTAGTGCACTATTAAGTATTGAATATTTCCAAACGAAACTAAGGTGCACTTTCCTCAATCCAGGAAATGTGCTGGGGTAGAGCTTTCTTATATTCTTGCTTTTCCTACAGACTACTGCTTCACATTTACACATTTCACCCAATCTCCTCCAGCATATTACCAATCCTAACCACACTATGGGCAACATAAATGATAATTTACAAAAAAAAAGTCAGTGGAATATGAAATAAGGTACAAAGCCAAACAATCCATTATTAGCCAGGGTCAACAGTTGCACCCCCATGAGAACAGAAAACTTTAATTATCCATGCTGAATGCTTTAAATGACACCTAACTAAATAGTAATGCAATTAATATTAAACTTTGTATGCTTTTCTGACAACAGCTAATCAGTGAACTCACATTAGACAAACTGATAATGCAAATTAGACAATCTAAACTCCTGGAAGGTAACTTGAGCCAGTTAGTTAATGAAATATCCTATAATAGGTGATCCAGCAAAAGTCCAGCAAATAGACAAACTAGGTCACTGATATCCCACAATGCTATGTTCCAATCACACTTCAAAGCAGAATTGATTTAAGAAAAAAAGGTCAACATTTTGGGCTAATGATTGGAGACATGCTCTTGGCAGCTGCAAGTCAATGATGGAGACCAAAAATGTAGAAAAGCCCAACAGAAGCATCACCTCACCCAACGTTGAACTGGTAACACTGCCAGGTTCCCTGAATCATATAAAGGTTCTGAATATTTCAAACTCCCTCCCTGAACCCATCTTTCTGGATTTTAAATTTCACATGAACATTTTCCTCAATTATAAACTTAGTTCCAATACATTCTTCCTCATTGAGACAATTCTTTTTCAATTTCACTGATTCAGTTGCTTGCCCAGATTAATCTGTATGTAACTTTCTACATAACTATTTTAAGTAGGAAAGCAAAAATAAAATTAATGTTAAACACATTTCCGACCAACTATACTTCTCAAAGCGACTTAGGTTCATACACTGCAATCTGAATATTGAACAGTACCCAAAGAGAGCATTCTGAATTCCCCCCCTTTGTACAAAAACTCCCGGGAAAAGAGAGTTTCACCATCCAAAAAAAAAAATGCAGTTTTTCACAAACTCATGTACGAAAATCACAAGTGGGCTTTCCCCTGCAATGACAGCCATGAGTTTAGCTCGCTGATTTCATAAGGATGAAAATGCTGGCTTCTAATTGCAAACCCTCCAAAGGATCGACATTCAGAAAATTTTTAGTTTAAGTTAGAAAGCAGTTACTCTGAGTTTCACCATCCAAATCAGAGGTATCAAAATATGGGCAGTTCTAGGACAGAAAGTCAAATCAAGAGCTTTATGCCCAGTTATGCAAAAGCTTGTTTAACCCATCCACCAGAGCCTTCAGCAAAGGTAGGACAAAATATTTCTGCCTTTGTTACAAGGTTTACATTTGGTGTTGCAAGGATTGCTTCAGCTCTTTCCTACACTAATGAAAAACCTAAAAAGTTAACAAAAACTTCTAACTAAAGTTTGCAAGTATATCATCAGTGTCCATCAGCACCAGTGCTGGTGATGCTATTAAGATTTGAGAGGGTATTGTTGCAAACCCCCTCCCCATGCTGCTGTGCTCTGGCAAAGTCATGAGAGTTTCTTCACATATCAAGAATCATTTTAAACTTGACACTACTTCATGCCAAAACAGGATTACTTCTGAATGTTTTGGATTCAGTTGATGAAAATCCAAAGATAAGGCTAAAGCTTTAATGATTACAATAGTGCAGGTAGCTATTTTTAATATATACACTACAGCAATGTAGACATGGACACCTTAATGCGTATTGGCCATTGACTTACATTGAAAAAATAAAGCAAGGTGGTCACACCTGTTTCTGCAATAGTTTAAACATGAACTTGACCTGTTAGTTGCAGGAAACGAAGGGTGTACAATACCAGTTATGGCAGAGACACAATACTGACATTTGTTTTCACAAGTAGTAAGCAGATTTCACACTTCTAGAAAGACATTCCAAATAAACTAGACCTATCAAACTTTGTTGGAATGGTGAGCCAATGACTGTACATCAAATACACCAAAACAGTTAAGATGTTAAATGTAGAAAAGGAATGTGAGAAAACCAAAAAAACAAAACAAAACAGCTATAAATACTGGGCAAACTGGGCTTTGTTTGTTGTATTCTCAGAAATAACTGGCTTTAGTCTTCTAGAGAACGGAATGCTGTTTGCATGTCTTCGAAGAGTTGCAAGTAGTCTGCTTTGATTTTTGCCTCTCCATCCTTCACTGGGTCCTGGAAGGAAGACAGTCAGATCAATGTAATTGCAACAAGCAAGGTCAGACTCCTAAATTGCCACCATCTTTGATTCCCCTCAGTGAATCTTTGACATGTTAAATTTTCATACTGGTACATCTAAATAAAATTTATTACCAGTCATTCATTCTTGTTTCTCTTGCTTTTATCTGGTAATTACAATTACCACAATTCATTGCTTTTCATCTTTACCTGGGATTAGTTGAGCAATCAAATTGACTTCTGCTAATAACATGATATTTCAAAGTGCAGCATGATTTTCATCCCCTCAAAATTAGTGCCCATGTAATAGTCGACCCTATAAATGGAACCTTGAAAAATAGTCTAAAAATTCGACTGCTGCATGAATATATACAGTATGCTAATTTTGATTTATGGATTTTTCTAGGATTACATCGCAAAAATACAGAAGAATCCTTTGCATCTCTGGGATACAGAAGCTTAAAAGAAAAAAAAAGTTAGGTGGTCTTCAACCAAGCTCAAGAGGGAACAGGCCCAAATTAAAACACTGATTCAAATTTCACAAGGAAGCTGGACAGCTTGTGTGGCATCTGGTAAAATATCAGGAGTGAAGGGTGTTGAAGGCAAGAGGTGGCATAATGTTATTCAAATTACAGAGTCTTTTACTTTGTACTTAATTGTGCAATGTGTAACTTGCACATTTGGAGATGCTTTGAAAACTAGAAACGGAAAGTGTCCTACATTCTTCACATCCCCTAAAAATTACCAATCTGTCCAAGAAATACCACATTTTTCGGTTATTGCAACTCCTCTTAATCAGTTTCAAAAGGTGGTAATTGCTGGTCACAGGCCTCTAGTCTGAAAAACTGGAGAGGCAACTTTTTAGAAATGTATTAAATAATGCAGGGAATGGATAGAGTTAATGGTAGTTGGCTTTTCCCTTGGATGGGGGACTTTAAAAATCTGCCCACTCATCTTGAAGGTGAGAGGAGATAGAGTTAACACACACAAGGGGCAAATACCTTTTTTGTGAAGAGGGTGGTTCGTGTGGTATAAACCTCCTGAAGAAATGGTAGATGTAGGTACAATTACAACATTTAAAGACAGTTGGATAAGTGCATGAATAGGAAAGGAAGAGGCCAAGAGCAGGCAGGTGGAATTAGTTTAGTTTGGGATTATATTTGGCATGGACTGAATTGGACCAAAGGATCTGTTTCCCTGCTGTGTGACACTGTGCAAACTCCAGTCACACTTTCCATGTCTGTGTGGGCTCCTCCAAATACTCCGGTTTCCTCTCAGTACAATGATGTGCAGATTAGCCTGGGTAAATGAGATTACAGGGATAGGGCAGGCAGCTGGGCCTGGTTAGGATACTCATCAGGGGTTTGGTTAGACTTGATGGGCTGAATGGCCTCTTTCTGAACTATAAGGATTCTATGAGTGAGGCTAGCTTTTAATTCCTTTCCGTCATATATTCAGCAGTGACCAGCAGAGAGCATTCATTGAGATAGAAAGACCGAGCATCTTGCTTATTCTAAACCATTACCTTGAACTTCATGGAACTCAGCTTGTACAATATCTCGCCCATGTGCTCACGGATAATCGACCATGTAATCTTGTTATCACTTTGAGCAGTTGACTCGACAGCATGCCGAGCCATATCGTAGAAGCCAATCATATTTGATAGCATACCGACAGTTTTGTAGAATGGGCAAAATCTAAGGGTGAGGAAGAACAGGATAGTTTTGTCAGAATACAACAGAAAACATTACTTCAAACTTATTCTGGATTATGCTTTGCAAACTATCAAATAAAGTTCAGCAAGTTTACCATATCTACAAGCATCACTGCAGAGTGCAAGAACTCCCAAGTTTCTCACCAGCACCAGCCATCTCCTCTGACACACTTCCATTAAATTCATCCACTCAAGAAACATTAAAAGGATGAGGAAATCATGCAATTCTTTACTGTGCATAACTCAAGGCTTTAAACTCTAACCTTCCACTACCCTCAAATCGACATACCTACTCACCACAGTTACTTGAACCCTTTCCCCCACAACAGTCTAAAACAGCCCAAAACAAACTGAATACACAACCACATTCTTAGACACACTCATGCAAACTCTTGTGCATTGGCATAAACCTGTTCCCTACTTTTAAAACTATTCAGATCCCCCTCAAAATAAATCCTCAAATATTCCATTATCTGTACACATTCTCCAGGGAACTAACCTGAAAGAGAGCACTAGGAAGAGGTTATACACTTAATCAGACTGTCTTAATATGATGAACGTGACACCTTTACACTCCACAATTGCTAACTTTCCATTCCCCTCCTCTCAACTACATCAAATCAATGCCTAAAATATTTGCCTCTGCCAGCAGAAGAGACTAACTGGTGACCTGAGCATGTCCACACTGCAAACACTTACTCTCAGGTTCTCAAAATGCAATTCATTTCCACACGTCACTAAGGAGAATTCATTAGGGTACTAAAAACAAAAACTGAGGAATGTGGAAATCTGAAACAAAAACAAAAACTGAAGAAACTCATCAGGTCTGGCAACATCTGTGAAGAAAAAGCTGAATTAGTGTTTCAGGTCCAATGACCCTTCCTCACTGCTAAAGTGTCACTGAGCTCAAAAAGTTAGCTCGGTGTACTTTCCACTGAAGTTGCTAGACCTGCTCAGTTTCTCCAGTAATTTTGGCTTTTGTTTCATAGTATACTATTGTTTTTCATAATCTTTATGAGGCTACAGTGACAGAATATATTAGTGATATATATTAAAGTTCCTACAGATTCTATCATTAGCACAGTAGGACTCAGGAGAGGAGGACAAATACTGCCACAAACTCAATTCATCACCAACACTCCCTTAATACAGAATACACAGCATACAAACAGACCATTCAGCTCAGTCAATGCTAATGTTTAAGATCGGCACAAGTCTTCTACTTCATATCACCTTGTCAACATATCCTTCCATTCCTTTCTCCTTGTTTGTCCAGCTTTCAGTTAAATGAATCTTTTCTATTTATCTCAGACCATCCCTATGGTAGGGAGTTCTAAATTTTTACCACTCTGGGTAAAGAACTGAAATCACATTTCATGGGATATGAAGCTTTTTCAGAATTCCCTATTTGATACCTTGATGAATATTTAAAAAAAAAATGTTAGTGGTCTCTACTTTGCTCTATCCTACAAATGGAACCAGTATGTATCCAACCAAATATTTTCATAACTGCATAGCAGAAAGAGTTGTTGTAAGTATCAAGTAGAATAGAGAGTGCGCTTAGTGGGAGAGGAAAAGCATGGGAGAGCATTCACCTGTCGTAGGGTGTATATCCATTCTGTTGTAGGAAATCATCCTTAATCAATTTTGCAACCTCCAAAGTTATTTTGTCACTCTCTGCCAGGGATGCCTGTACAAAAATTTAAGATACTTCAAATGAGTAACCAAACCAAACATTCTGCCGTCACTCTTCCATTAACAGTCCCAGATTTTACTTTCAATATTATCTGTATAGTGAAGCCATACCAAAGAACCTTGCAACCCACATATCAAAAGCTGCATTCAATGATAGTACAACAAAAGGCACAATACATATCCATACCCAGTTAGTGTCTGCATTAACAAATACAGAGATAGAACTCAGACAGGTGAGGTTTATAGGTTTTCTAAAGTGGTGTTGTTTGAGGAAAAAAACATTGACCAGGATGCCATAGAACTTTGTGCTTTTGCTGTTATGCCATGAAACCTTGTGTCCATCTGAATGAGCAGCCAGGGCCTTAGCTTAATGCTCTTGGAATGACAAACTGTTTGCTTAAATTCTGTGTTCAAGAGCTGGATTGGGGTAGAGCTGCAAGGCTAACCCAAAGATGCTGTGCCAAATTAAGTCTGGACAAACTTGTACTGTTTTTTAAATCTCAGCAAAGCTGCAAACTTGAAAAACAACTGCACAATGAGGGGAAAAATATACAGCAACAGGTTAATACAGTCAACCTCAAATCAGTACTGTTACCATAATAAAAATGTACAAAGTAAGATTTTCCAAAAAACTTCACAGGAGTGCTGGATAAAATGAAGCAAATACAGATCCATTAGGCTAGGTGACTGAAAGGGATATTTTAAGAAGCATTTTAAAGTAGACAGAGTGTCAGACTAAAGGAGAGAGTTCTAGAGATTAGGGCCTAAGTAGCTGCAGCCTGTTGCATGAACTAGTTTGTGCATCTAAAATCAATAGGAAGTGGTGTTTGAAAACATTTAAGAATGAAGTAGGTGGCTATACTTCTGGTGTCTGTTCCAGTCTGATTTTGCAGATGAAAAGGATTTGAGCAACGTGAGGTTTTCCACTAAATGCGGCATACAAAAATTAAAAGCAGCATACTCACTTTTCCAACAAGCTGGACAATTTCTGCTAGGTCCTCTTCTTCCTGCAGGATCTCTTTAGCTTTGGTCCTCAATGGCACAAATTCAGGGAAGTGCTTATCATAGTATTCATCCAGAGCACGTGTGTACTTACTGTAACTGATCAACCAGTTGACTGAAGGAAAGTGCTTGCGCTGTGCCAACTTCTTATCCAACCCCCAAAACACCTTGGTTAAACAGAGAAGATAGTTTGTGATCAAAATGTTTCATTTCCTTTTAAAAAAAAGGATGCTGACAACTCTCCTCTCAAAGTCTTAACTTGCACTGCCTCATCTTTAACTTTCTTCAGTAATGCAGTCACCTTTGCCCAAGCTCTTCATTTCTGTGAAGTGTGGTTTAGGGGTGGGTGTCTGGAGAAATAAGGTGCAAGTTAGGGAAGGTGGGAAGAACAGAGTGAATGGGAGCAGGCAAGATCATGAAAGAGGCTGAGGGAGGGAGTAACAATGTGAAAACAGAACGGGAGTAAATGAGAGAAAGCAGCCAATACTTTTCTCCTGACTGCATCGCATTGCCATCTGGTGGCGAGGACGTAGATAAACTGGAAGGATAGATTGCAGTTCTTCCATGAACTGGACTACTCGCGTACTCTTACTGTTAGACTTCTAAGTAAGAGTCCCATCAGCATGGACTCTATAGTGGGACTTGAGCAACCTTTGGCTCAAAGAAGAGTGAGTGAGTCATGACAGAAGATAACATCTATAAACAGGAGAAGAAACAAACACTGTAGATGCTGTACAGTGAAATAAAAACAAAATGGAGAAAGTCAGTAGGTCTGGTAGCATCTGTGGAGAGAGAAACACAGGGTATGTTTTGAGTCTGATAAGACTCTTGAGTTAGAGTTCTAAAGAATAGTCATGTTGGACTCAAAACATTAGCTCTGTTTCTCTTACCAGGGAAGTAACAGTACAACAGAATCAATCTCCGATCTTCCAATTTCCCTAATTCAGGACTTTATAGAATTTAACCTGAGGGTCACCATGCCTCAGGCAAGGAGTGCAGTTGACAAGGTGGGATCTACATGGTAACCTCAGCTGATGGAGGAACTGAAGCTGTATAGTTAGCATCATGTTACATCAAGCCAGCTGTCCAGCCAACGGAGCTAAATCACTTCCTATTCCAGATAAGGGAGATCCTACAGAACCAATATTTCACTGAAAATGACAACTTTCATACTTCATAGGATGCAGACATTGCTGACTACACCAAGATTACTCATCCCTAGTTGACCAAAGGGCAATTAAGAGTAAAGCACACAGCTAAAAGGCATGTAGGCCAGTAAGGATGGCAATTTCCTCCCTAAAAGGATGTATGTGAATCAGATGGGTTTTTAAGACAATTGATAGAGTTACATGGTCATTATTACTTTACTTTCCTTAATTCCACATTTGTACCGAATTCAAATTGCTCCATCTGCTATGGTGAATTTCAAACCCATGTTGCCAGAGCCTGGGCGCTGGATTACTAGATCAATGACATTAAACTGAAATTTGGAGAGGTGATGAGTAGAGGTAAAGTCCTGATTAAAAAAAAACAAAGGGCATGAGAACAAGAGTCCAGATTCCATCCTGCAAATTCTCCTTGTCTAGGCACGTTATTGGAAAAACAGCTCGGGAAAAAAAAAAGAAAAAGGTCCCACCTGGACCAAACACACCGTCTGTAAATGGCTGAGGTGACTTGAAACTATTTGCATTGTATTAGGGTGCCTAGTAGACGCTGGCCTTGCTACATGTTGGCAGTTGCAACTCATTTCTGAGCTTGGCCAGTTATTTTCATTTGCCCCCTTCTCTTTGGGCTATGCGCACTGCTTCAATAGTCAAAGTTATTCTGGTACATACCATTTTTATTACTCATTCACATGTAGAAATGGACCAAAGTGAAATGGATAAACAAGAATTTAAAAAGAGATTGTTTCTCCACTGTACCTGGTTTAAGTTGCTGAATAACTCAGGATGCCATTAAGTGGTAAGATTACAATGAAGCAATTGTGAAGAAGGATTTCAGTGGTGCTTACACATGATATTCAAATAGTTGCTTAGTTGCATACAACTTCAGTATTGCAGAAAAGCATTTTATTGATTATTTTTAAACCTGATAAGATGACAAAATCTTTTTTCAGCATTACTCAAATTTGGTATTCTTATTTGGCAGGTTGTAATTAGTGGAGTGCCCCAGCTATGAACACTGACTTCAGCTATTTAAATGTCTTCAAGGCAGAGATTGATAAATTCTTAATCTCAAGGAATTAAAGCGATATGGGAAGAGTTCGGTAAGTGGTGTTGAAATGCCTATCAGCCATGATTGAATGGCGGAGTGGACTCAATGGACTCAACGACCTTACTTCCACTCCTATTTATGGGTTTATGGTCTTATTTACTTAAGTCACTAACATAGGTGGTAAAGTGAAAGGGGGTAACGTTGCTAAGTTTATTAATGATATAAAGCTAGCTAAATGTAAGGTGAGAACACAAAGGTTGCACGGAGATACAAACTGGTCAATAAAAGTGATTAACAAGAAAGCAGATAGTGTATAATATGGAAAACAGTGAGGTAATTACTCTTAAGCATAAGAATAGAAAAGCAGTTTTTCTTTTCAAAAAGCATAACTTGAGTGTGTTGATGTTCAGAGTGACTTGGCGTGTTTGCACCAGGAGCAATGATAGCATGCAGGTACAGCACATAATTTGGAAGGCAAGTTGTATGTTAGACTTTAGTACAAAGGAATCTTACTGGGATTGGTGAGAATACACTCGAGATAGTTAATTGTCCATATTTAAAAGGGAGATAATATATTTGCATTAGAAATGTGCAACGTTCACTAGACCGATTGTAGGGGTTGAGGGTTGCTGTATCACAAAGTACTGAGCAAATTGGACTCAGGTTTAGATGAATGAGCATGATCTCATTCATACATTCAAATGTTGAAGGGGTGCAATATGTACATGGACAATCTGCGTACCCTGGGGAAGCTTAAAAAAAAAAAGGAGGGACATCCTCAGATAATGGATTGGTCATCTAGGACAATGATAAAATATTTCACACAAAGGGCTGTGAATCTTTGAAATTCTCGGACTTGAGGTTATGAATTCTCCATTTTTAAACCTATATTTACAGCTGAGACAGACAAATTTGTAGTCTCTCAGAGAAATAAAGGGATATGGGAGCAGCTAGGAAAGTGGGATTGAAGCTCAAGACCAGGCACGATTGTATTGCATAGTAGGGTAGGCTCAAAAAGCTGTAAAATTTACCCCAGTTCTTATCACAAGTTCCTGAATAATTCCAGTCAAATAGCAGAGTGCACAAATCAGCAACTTCAAAGCACCAAAACACTGAGTCAAGAATGGTTAGTTTGTGTGTGGGGAATAGGCCTCAGAAAATGTTTTATACAGGACAAGATATGGAAATACAGGAATGCTAATATATAATACACCTACTTAAGTGATCTACCAGATGTCATAAAAATATGATTGACTGCATCAGTTAGAAACTTGCAAAACCTTCCATCCTTGGTAAAATTCAAGATGATCGATTGCATACATTGAATCATCCTCATTGCAACCGAATGTGTCCCAATGCATGTTAAAGCAGATAAAAGCAGATCATTCTAATTTGTTTACTGTTGCCAACAGGAATAGTACAAATGAAAAGCCTGAACAAGCGCGTTTGTTTCAGTTTACCTGTACGATACCAAGAGTCGCTGATGTCACAGGATCAGAGAAATCACCACCAGGGGGAGAAACTCTGCACCAAAGAGGAGAATATTAGTTCATTTCATTAACGTCATTAACAGATTAAAGATCATTAGCATATTAAGACTGTGATTAAAGCAATTTAGATACAGAGACCAAGATCACTTCAAGATTTGCTTTGGGGTTTGTCATATGGATTTCTAAGACTTGGTGTTTAAAAATTGTCCACAACTGTCTGCACAATGAACCAAAAATTATAATTAGTGACTTAAGCTTGACAGAGCTCAGTAAACAACATGCATTACTTGACTAATTTCATTTAATTAATATCTGCAATTACATGAAAAGACAAGCATGAAAAGGTATACTTCATTTTTTTAATGCAATGGATAAATAAGCCACCAGCAGCTTCCCACTGAGATTAACCCCCTTGCACACAGGGCTGATGCTTCTATTTTCTGATCAAATACTTACGCTCCAACAATGCTGACACTACCCTCACGCTCAGGGTTTCCCAGGCACTTCACCCGACCTGCACGCTCATAAAATGAGGCCAAACGGGCACCCAGGTAAGCTGGATAACCACTGTCTGGAAAAACAGATCAAGTTAGTTTCTATTATATTCTTGATTAGTTGTATTAAGTATTGGGATAATATTAGTCTCCTGAAAGTACAGGTCTAAGTAAAAGTAATTGCAACTGTTTTCAGAAAATTGGAATCCCAGCCAATTGTTTTGGATCTGCCGGAGATATCCTCAGAACATGAGGTGAATGGCATTTCAGTAAACAGTCCCAATATTACTTTCAGCCCCAAATGCACATTACTGAAACAATGTAAACTAGGATGCAATAATGGCAATTAATGTATCTTCCATACACTATCTTTGCAGAAGGCATCTGGGTGCATCTTTTTGCAAGAGGCAAGTCAAGTTGCATTAATTATTTAAAACTAAGCCTCAACTTCTCTGCTCAGGTGTTGTCTGCCTTTAAAAATCAGAAGGCTTGTTTTATATTAGCTACTAGTTACCAAGTTTGCCAACACTGTTGGCCAACACAGTTACACTTAATTACCATAAAAAGAAAACCCTCAACAGAAACAGAAGAAACGGATGCCAATAAATGCAAAGAAGCGTGATCAAAATTTGCCCCAATCACCAACTCATTTCTAAAATGCAGAATAATATTTTAACAGCAACATTGTTCACAAAATACCTACCAGCAGGCATTTCTGCTAAACGTCCAGAGATTTCTCTTAGTGCCTCAGCCCATCGGGATGTGGAATCTGCCATCATACTAACATGGTAACCCATATCTCTGAAGTATTCAGAAAGGGTAATGCCTTTAAAATGTGCCAAACAGGAAGAAACAAATAAAAGTTGACATTTTTTCAGTATAAATTGAGAAGCCTGCATTATTTTATTACATTATAAGAGAGTGCAGTAAACAAAATGATCAGTTATGCGCTTGGCAGGGGTGAAGTAACAGAAAAGTTGAGCACAGCGCCCGTTCACTGATTAGATTAGATTAGATTACAGTGTGGAAACAGGCCCTTCGGCCCAACAAGTCCACACCGACCCGCCGAAGCGAAACCCACCCATACCCCTACGTTTACCCCTTACCTAACACTATTATTTTATTGCATCATAAGAGAGTGCAGTAAACAAAATGATCAGTTATGCGCTTGGCAGGGGTGAAGTAACAGAAAGGTTGAGCACAGCGCCCGTTCACTGCTGGAGATGTTGCTTCCAAAGAGCAGCAAGCAAATGAGGATAAGCAAAGGACAAGGATGAATCTTTTGAATACTCCCAAAACAACATTTCAGGGTTTGGAAAGAGAAGCTTTTGGCTGTGACTTGAATGGCGACAAGCTAAGATCATTACAAGAAACTGGACAATGGAACTCAATTGATGAACTGTGGAAGGCTGCAGAGATGGTAGTACCTGGTTATTTCAGTGTAATTTGAGAGACACTTGGTTTAATAATGTCAAAGGGGTAGAAACAGATTGAAGAAATTCAAACAGAACTGAGAGAACAACTCTCAGATCTGGGAAACGACACATCCAAAACATGGGAGACACAAGTGATGTTGGAGACAGGCCAGTACATAGCTTTAAATGAATCAAGAATTGGCTGTTCAAGGACGGGATGATAACAGTTTTAAAACAAAAGGATGCAAGGTGCCCTAAATCATTTAAATGAAATGTCAGGAAGGTTAGTTAGGTAATTGGGAGTAATCAACTACACATTTGGCTTGAAAAACCAAGTTTAAAGATCAGATTATTAATTGTAGAACTATCTTTTGATATCTCTTTGCTACACTGACAAGGAAATGTAGGATTATCTTCAAGCAAGATCCATTTACAAGCCAATATGAACATTAATCTTTCTCCACTAGTAAAAGCTATTAGAACCAAATCACAAGTCAATGCAGCAAATTAAAATAATTAAATATTACACCTGTGTAGATGGAGGCTTCCCTGGCAGCGACTGGCATGTTCGAGGTATTAGCCACCAAAGATGTTCTCTTCATAATGCTTTCCACTTTTCCATCAACTTCCATTGTCAGCTAGAAGGGACAAGAAAAATAGGGTACAATAGCATCCAGAATGATCTAAATTTGTTCAGAGAAGGCCAATTGGCACAATTATTCAATATCTACAACCATGAACCTACAATGCTGTGTTTAAAAGTGTATCAGTAAAATACGCACCCTCACTAATTAGAACACTGATGTCTTCACCCAACAGGGGAAGGTTAAATAATAGGAGCTGAACAGAAGACCAAATACATCAATAGGCAATAATCATGATGAAAAATTACAAATACTAAGATATCAGACAAAAGACACCATTGTCTGAAGTAGGAACCATCTCACAGCAAGAGAAGGTTCTATTGAATGATGATTTATTGTATTTGTACTCTACAACAAACATGGTAAAATACAGTGAAAATCTGCACATGTTGCCACAATCCAGCACTATTTTGAATAATTTAAGAACATATAGCTTTAAAACAGATACTTGTGTACACTTGCTCATCTCTGGGCTAAAGGTTGGAGAAAAGGAGTTCAGGTCAGGCATTGTCAAGGGGGTAGTCAATTTCAGTAGACTAAATGAGAGTTTCTGCACTTTAGCGAGTGATGCCCACTTAATTGCTGAGGAATCCAAGTTGGATGTTAAGAAAATATTGCAGAATATTCTCAAGTTAAAATTGGAAGCTATGTTTGCAAATAAAAGTATTTCCTTATGGAAAAGGACTTGAAACTAACCTCTGGGAAATCTCTCAGTACTTCAGACATTTCATTGCCACGTTCCCCACATCCAACATAGATGATCACATCACTATTAGAGTACTTTGAGAGTGACTGAGAAATCACAGTCTTTCCACACCCAAAGGCACCTGGGATTGCTGTGGTTCCACCTTGTACGCAACTTAAACACAAGAACAGGATAAAGAAATACAATGAACCCATGATAAGCCGACTCTCCTGTCAACATAAAAATGCAAAGTATTCCTTACATTAGTCTCCGTGTCAAGTACATTATACAGAAATGGATGAGTGTTGTACAGGGGCTATTCATTCTGAGAAGGAGGTCTCTTCACACATGGTTGAAAAAAGATTGTCAAACTATAAAAAGTACCTTAAAAACAAGCCAGATATCCCTGCAAGGTAGCTTGTACTAAAATGTCACTATGTAAACAACCCTATTCCCCATACAGACTTGTTTAAACTTCATACAAGGCTTGAAGAGACAGTGATCATAACTGGAGAGCATTCTTAAAGGAGAGGAAGCAAAAGTGGGTGAGGAGAGGAGAGAAAAATAGCTGTGAGATTAAGTGACTTAAGTATAGGCATCAGTTAATTATTCTACACAAGTCAAGTCTGCGCTTGCAATTTCATGCATCACTGGGGCCCACATCAATTCTCAGAACGGTCACATTGCATGGGGCTCTGGGTCAGAATCAGGAAATTTCACAGTTCAAAACACGACATTTGGTACCCAGTTGAAACAGTTTTTGGCTCTCTTTAGTATAATTTCAGTCTGTGTCCAGAAAGGTATATTGGCATGGAATTGTTGAACACAGGGACAGGTCAGGCTATCCTGTCTGTGCTGGCCACTTGCAAGAGCAACTCAGCTAGATCAGTTGTGGTCTATCATAACACGTTTGCTTGGTATTCTGCTTTGAATCATTAATTCTACGATCCCACATACCTTTTTAAGCATTTTGTCAACCTGTCTTTTTGCACACATCTTACAGGAGACCAAACAGTAGCTGACCTCAACTTCAGATTGTATCTGGTAGAAATTTAATTGCTGTCTTTTATATCAGTCTATTGCATAGTTGTGAAAAGGCACTGCAGGTGGGAATTTTGATAAGTCTGTGTTTGAACCAAAGTGCATTTAGTTGAAGATAGACTCACGGGAAAAGTGCATCCAGCACACGCTGTCCTGTCAGCAGAGGGTGACTTGCTGGGAGCTTCTCAGTAACTGGCCTTACCTGACGTACAGGCCATACTTGAACCATGGTAAACTTCTCCTTAATGCCTTCAAATTCAAGTTCCAGAACAACATCCTTTATAGAAATGAGAAAATAAGAGCAAGAAGCCATTATTGCCATCTTCATAAAAGACTGCTATTTGAACAGCTTTGTTGCCATCTAAATGCACTTGGAGATGTTAAATTCATTTACTAAGACATATTCACAATCTTAAAACATTCACTTTCTTCACCACAGCTGCTCAGTGACTGCTGTGCATAACCATGTTGCCTGTAATTTTTACTGTTGCCTCATGTATGCATGGCAGTAACTTCAGGAACTGAATCTCCATTGGCATATCAATTGGTGTACATGGAACCTCTGAGCAGCTGCATAGCTTAGGAGGAACGCTAGCTTATATCATTTACATGATGCATTTCAGTAATTCCCCATGGTTCATTTGATAGCAGTTCATAAACGTGCAACCTTTACCACCTAGAAGGACAAGGGCAGCAGGTTACCTTCTAAGATTACACACCATCCTTATTTGCAACTACATCATTCCTTCAAAGTCACTGAGTCAGAATCCTATAATTGTTTCCCTGAATGGCTTGGTGAGAGAGGCTTCACTTGATGAACTACAGTGCTTCCAAAAAGATAGCTCATCACCATGATTTTAAGGACAGTTAGGGATGAACAATAAATGCTGCTTTTGCGAGCAATGCCAACATACTTTGACTAATATGCCTGATATTTGTTCGAGGTTAATATAGGATAGGGGAACAGATCTGGGTGGGTTATTCTTCAGAGGGTCAGCAAGGACTTGTTGGGCCAAGGGCTCATTTCTAAAAAAAAAAAGGAAAAAAAGACAACCAATTTGTTTAAGGTTTTGGACTCTGGCATGACTCAAATGTTAAAATTTTCTCCAGATCCAAGCTCTTCCTTAGTTCAAACATTGCCTGCCTGACAGTCAAAGTTCTTGTGCACCTCACTGCACACTTGAGCCCCATCAGTCCCCTTAGCAAGGAGGTTTTGACCTAGATTTTCATACCCTTCCAGTTCGCTCTTCCTTCAAAATCTTTTAGTCATTATCCTGTTGACTCATACTTATGATTAACAACTTTTTTCAATTAGACAAACATTCTTTAAATTCTTTTTGGCGATGTGGGTATTCCTGACAAGGTAACCTTTGCTGCCCATCTCCAGTTGTACATTGACATAAGTGCAGTGAACAAATGCGATAATAATCATCCTGTATTGCGAAACAGAATTATAGAGTCATAGAGATGTACAGCATGGAAACAGACCCTTTGGTCCAACCCGTCCATGCCGACCAGATATCCCAACCCAATCTAGTCCCACCTGCCAGCACCCGGCCCATATCCCTCCAAACCCTTTCTATTCATATACCCATCCAAA
>NC_057715.1:14679220-14682836 GCF_004010195.1 Chiloscyllium plagiosum
GCATCCAAGTCATTTATGTAAATGACAAAAAGTAGAGGACCCAGCACCGATCCTTGTGGCACTCCACTGGTCACAGGCCTCCAGTCTGAAAAACAACCCTCCACCACCACCCTCTGTCTTCTACCTTTGAGCCAGTTCTGTATCCAAATGGCTAGTTCTCCCTGTATTCCATGAGATCCAACCTTGCTAACCAGTCTCCCATGAGGAACCTTGTCGAACGCCTTACTGAAGTCCATATAGATCACATCTACTGCTCTGCCCACAATCCTCTTTGTTACTTCTTCAATAAACTCAATCAAGTTTGAGAGACATGATTTCCCACGCACAAAGCTATGTTGACTATCCCTAATCAGTCCTTGCCTTTCCAAATACATGTACATGTTCCTCAGGATTCCCTCCAACAACTTGCCCACCACTGAGGTCAGGCTCACCGGTCTATAGTTCCCTGGCTTGTCTTTACCACCCTTCTTAAACAGTGGCACCACGTTTGCCAACCTCCAGTCTTCCAGCACCTCATCTGTGATGTGCAATCAATAAATCTAGGAACACATTTGGTTCAGATTTATGGCATACTTACAGAAACATCGTAGCATCCTGGTGGGGCAACATACGTAACAGTTCCCCTACTTTTAGGTGGAAGCATGATCTTGTGCTTAATAAGAGAATTTTCAAAGACGAATCCATATATATCTCCACCAGTGATGTGACTACCAACCTAAAAACAAAATTAGAGCTCAAAGGATAACCAAATTACCTATGGAATAAGTCAATATAAATTCTAGCTCCCAATAATGAGCTCTCAATAGAAGTCATAGATACTAGTTCTTATTGTCATGGTAAGAAGTCATTAACTATAAACAGTTGAGCCAATATGATTGAAGTCAACAGTCTTAAAAACTTTTGTCAAATCCAATATTTCTTTTAGTTACTGAGAAAGGTATTAAGTGGTTATACTACTGGTATTAGAATAACAGTTTTGAATGAGTTACAAAATACAGTTAAGAAAAATATATTTAGTAAGAGGCAACCTCTGAGAAAATAGATTGGAATTAAATTCCTTTAATGAAAAGGTCTTACTCGCATATTCTTGGAAGGAGTAAATTCCCACTTCAAATCTCTACTTAGTGCATTCACGTTGACACCACGAGGGATGTAAATACTCTGTGTTAGATCATTGATATCCTTCAGAGGTCGCTGGATCCCATCAAAGATGGCTCCCATGATGCCAGGGCCCAGCTCCACAGAAAGTGGCTTCCCTGTACGAAGCACTGGATCTCCAACAGATACACCAGCTATTGGGTGAGTGCTTAGAAAAAACACTGCTAACAACACTTCTGATAAAACAGTTCAGTTTCAATCAAATTCCAAGAATCTTTAAAGGACTATGAACCTGCACTAATTTTTCAAGCCCACACACGAGTACAACTACTTGAACAAGTTATGAAGGAGAGCTGTCACCCCTGAAATAATTTTACAGATTATGTGGCCAACTTCAGTCAGGAGGATACATTTATCTGACCCAGGGTTATTCTGCCTCTAAGTGGTTAGATGGTTGTAATAGAGGAAGGGAATAAAGGAAGTCTCTGGTCATGAAGTGTGGGGACAGGACTAATGAATCAGCCAGTTTTTCTTTCCCTCATTAGTCAATTTCATAACTTTAGAAGAGGAAGGGAACAAGGAGCATGAGACAAAATAACAGGCAACTAAAGGCTTCGAAAATGGTTTCCTTGCCAATGTGATTAATAATGATATATGATGCCACTCTGGAAAGTTACAGGAAAAGCATGTAGTTTCTTTCCTCAAATGGACTAGTCAGGTTGAGTTTGAGCAGATGGACATGAACTGCGGACAAAGTCTTGAGGACCACTTGGTCTTTTTTTAATCACTAGCTCAAGTGTTCAACGCTAGTGTAACTTGTCCTTCAATTACATAATTTCCTTCAAGGTTTATTATATCTAGTCAGCTAAAATAAAAGCAAAATACTCCGATGTTGAAACTGTAAATTAAAAACAAGGCACTGGAGAAATTCACCAGGTCTGTGCAGAGATTAAAAACAACTAGTTAATGTATTGATTCCATTATAGCACTACTTCAGAACGGTCTAGTCAACTGCATACTCAATGGGCATTGAAAACACAGATTTCCTCAGTTCTCAAAAAAAAAACTGTTACACAGAGTACCTTCCTCAAATTCATACGGTCAATCGATGCAGAAAGGATACAGGTTTCTTCATAGACTTGTATTGTTGCCATATCGCCCTCCAAGCGGATAATCTCACCAACCAACTCAGAGTGACCTACACGAACCAGCTCGTACATTGCTGCTCCAGCCATATTGGAAGCAGTGACAACTGGAAGACAGAACAAAGAAATAATAAGTTAATGCATCCTTCATAGCAAGTAACCTTAACAGAACTTTGTAATTGTACAAAACATTGCCCATTTAAATCTCGTAGATAGGGAACATAATTTGCAACAGATTCGCAAAGCATTAAACAAATTTTGATCCTAGCCTTTGAAATTAGGAGGAAGAACCTGATGAGTTGAGAGACATAAAAGGGTACTTTACACACAGTCACTAGACCTTCTATTTTAATATACACTAAATAAAAGTCACGGTCCACAATAAAACTATGATTTCCACACATTAGCAATATTTTATGACATATCTTTTGCTGATACAAAGCAGCATATAGTTTACACATTCCTTTACATCAACCCAGCTGTCTTGTGATTTGGAATTGAATGAAATACTCACCAGGACCAGAGACACCATGGACATATCCAACCATTGTCTCATGGTCCTCATCTCGTATCTTGGGAAGTTTGCTGAAATCCATCTTGATCTGAAATGATTTCATAGTAGATCAGATATTTAGTAGAGAAATATTAAAATTGACAATTGAAGGTATGGTTATCATAAAACTTCCAGATTTATCACTTGGTCAAATTTAAAATTTCCCCCAATGCTGTGGTGGGATTTTAAGTTGCACTCTTTACAGATAGCCTGGTTCTCTGGTTTATGAGCCCAGTGATATTATCAATGCACAGCCCCTCACTAATTTATAACTGACCACAGAAGTAGAGACTTAAGTAAATTCAGCAATCCAGACATACCTTGCCTATGAAATTCTTGGCAGTGAGGCAAGTCTTCCATGAGTCCCCAGCCCTATCCCAAACCCAAGGCTGCAAGTCAGTTTCATATATTTGGGGGGGGGGATATAGAGGAGGCCACATCGGGTACAGAGGATGCAATAGATGATGTGTGTGGAGGTGCAGGTGAATCTGTGGCGGATATGGAAGTTTCCTTTGGGGCCTTGGAGGGACCGACTCCCACAGCTACCTGGACTATACCTCCTCCCACCCTGCCCCTGTAAAAACGCCATCCCACTCTCCCAATTCTTTCGACTCCGCCGCATCTGCTCCCAATAGGACCAGTTCCAAAAACGTACAACCCAGATGGCCTCCTTCTTAGAGGACCGCAATTTTCCCCCCCGACGTGGTCGACGATGCCCTCAACCGCATCTCTTCCACTTCCCGCTCCTCCGCCCTTGAGCCCCCCCTCTCCAACCGCCACCAGGACAGAACCCCACTGGTCCTCATCTACCACCCCACCA
>NC_057715.1:14683329-14794590 GCF_004010195.1 Chiloscyllium plagiosum
ACGCCCCTATGCCAAGTCCCTCCTCCCTACCTTTTATCTTAGCCTGCTGGACAAACCTTCCTCATTCCTGAAGAAGGGCTTATGCCCGAAACGTCGATTCTCCTGTTCCCTAGATGCTGCCTGACCTGCTGCGCTTTTCCAGCAACACATTTTCAGCAGGGATTTTACTGTGTCATTTTATAGGAATTCCAGAGGCTATAAACCTGCCTATTTCCTCTGTCAGATTAGTGTTGATTAAACTAGAAAAACCAACTCCTGGTCGCACTTCTGCAGACTCTGGTCAGTGTGTGCAAATATGTCTGGATCATTGCATTTACTTAAGTAACTAGTCTTTGTGCAAAGGTATGGGGAAAGGCAAAAAAATGATACTAAATCATTATGCTCATTTAAACAGCAAATGCAAACAAGATGGACAAATCACTTCCTTCCATACTGTAATTTTTGTGCTTAAATTTGAGGCAGAGTTGGAATCAACATGACTTATGGAAAGATAGATCATTATGCCTCAACAGTATGGGGAGGGGAAAGACTACCATAGGATGGAAGTTACTGTGTTATTTAAAAGCTAACAAACCCAGAACTGGATACTAAATTTAAACAATTCCAGATTTCACATCTGATCCTAAAACAAACCAATTTCTAGCTTTTTCTTGTTTTCAGCATTCAATTAGGAGGCAGGTATGAAGAAAATAACTTCTCTTGCAGCTGCTGGTCAAGTCAGTCAACATCTTGGTGCAGATATGATATCTGGAAGTCACTTTGTAAAATGTTGTGGTGAAACCAATCTGCGTTGGGTGCACACTTTCTAGAATCTAGAACCAGATGGGCTTATTGGCTCATCTGATCAGAACCAGTTTCACCCTTCCTAATCTAAATGGTCAACACCAAGTGCAACAACCCCACAGCTATCCAGGACAGAAATAGCCAAGGGGAATAAATCAGAAATTGAACCTGGGATCTAACTCGTTAAAACAAAAAGTGCAAAAAATTCAAAACTGACTTTACCTTATTTTCAGGGATCAGCTATTCACAACCTCCACCAGGTGGATCAGTGAAGGTTGAACCATCAAATTTAAATAGAATTCATTCCCTACTATATTCAGTTCTTGGACATTGTACAATGACAGAATTTGGTGCAAACCAGAGGTAGACAGAAATCCTACTCCAATCTGTATAGGAAACTGAGGCACATTGGAGTTCCTGTTAGTCTGTCAAAACTAATGTATTGTCACAGCAGTATTTGTGAAATAAGGTACTACAGAGTTTCTGCAAAAGGTTAATTATAAGAACATTAGCTTTTATGCATACTGTTGTATCCAGCACCATCATGTTCTGAACATTAGGGTCTCCATCTCCTTGGAATACTGCTAACTTTAGTTTCTAATTATGAATGTCATCAAATTAAATGTTCCTTATTAGATGGACAATGTTAAACAGTCAACATTGTTTAGCGGATGAGCACTTGCCACTCAGTAGATGGGAATCTGACTATTCAAATACTGCTTATTGCAAAATAAATCCAACTGCCTTTCTCTCTGACCCATTTTGTTGACACTAATTTCAAACTAACAATTTGTATTTTTTTTTTATTAGAGTCTCTTATGTTCCTCTTCCCCCTCATTCACCTACCAAAATTTGAGATTGTGCTTAAAAATTCAAATTGCAAAATCTAAAACACATCACCAGAAAAGCCCAGTATACTAGGTCACCAAAATCATAGAGAGTGTAAAATTACAGTGTGAAGTATACCAGTGAAGTACAAAGACATTTTACTGTTTATATTCTAGCTCTTGGGCAGGGTACATACCCAACCAGCAAAAGGCACACTTGCCTTTTTTGATGATGCCAAGGTGCAACCACAAAAAGTAGTTTTCCTGAAGAAAACTTATGCCTGAAACACAGAGCCACAGAATCATACAGCGTGGAAACTGACCCTTTGGTCCAACTCATCCATATTGACCAACATCCCAATCTGATCTAGTCCCATTTGCCAGCATTTGGCCCAAATCCCTCTAAATCCTTTCTATTCTTCATGTATCCATCCAGGTGCCTTCTAAAGATAGCTGCACCCACCTCCACCACTTCCACTAGCAGCTCATTCAATACACACACCATCCTCTGCATGAAAAACACTATCCCCCTTGGGTCCTTTTAAAATCTTTCCCATCTCACCTTAAAACTATAATTTCTAGTTTTGGACTTTCCCATCCTTGTAAAATAACCTTAGCTATTCACCCCACCCATGATTTTATAAACTGCTAGGTCACCTCTCAGTGTCCAACACTTGAGGGGAAAAGGTCTCAGCCTATTCAGCCTCTCCCTATAGCTTAAACCCTCCAGTGCCAGCAACATCCTTGTTAAATCTTTTCTGCACCCTCAAAATTTAACATCCTTCTTATAGAAGGGTGACCAGAATTGTACACAATATTCCAAAAGCAGCCTCACCAAAGTCTTGCACAGCTACAACATGACATCCCAACTCCTATGCTCAACATGACCGATGAAGGCAAGCACACCAAACGCCTCCTTCACCACTACCTGCAACTTCACTTTCAAGGGACGAAGCATTTGCACTCCTAGCTTTCTGTTTGGCAATATTCCCCAGGCGCTACCATTAATGGTCCTGGCTTGCCTTACCAAAATGCAACACCACACACATCTATTGAAATTAAATTCTGCCATTCCTCAGCTTATTGGCCCATCTGATCGAGATCCCATTCTACTTGGAGATAACCTTCTACACCATCTATTTTGGTGTCATCTGCAAACTTACTAACCATACCTCTGATAAAAATAACTAATTATATTCACATCTAAAATTATTTATGATTTTAGATTACATAGATTTTAGATTAGATTTAGATTACATTACAGTGTGGAAACAGACCATCTATTTTGGGGTCATCTGCAAACTTACTAACCATACCTCTGATAAACATAACTAATTATATTCACATCTAAAATTATTTATGATTTTAGATTACATAGATTTTAGATTAGATTTAGATTACATTACAGTGTGGAAACAGGCCCTTCGGCCCAACAAGTCCACACCGACCCATATCCCTACCCCTACATTTACACTTACCCCTTACCGAACACTACAGGCAATTTAGTATGGCCAATTCACCTGACCTGCACATCTTTGGACTGTGGGAGGAAACCGGAGCACCCGGAGGAAACCCACGCAGACACAGAGAGAACGTGCAAACTCCACACAGTCAGTCGCCTGAGGCAGGAATTGAACCCGGGTCTCTGGCGCTGTGAGGCAGCAGTGCTAACCACTGTGCCACCCATTATATAAAATGATAAAAAGCACTGATCCTTGTGATGCAGCACTGATAACAGGCCTAATCTGAAAAACACCACTACACCATGACCCTCTATCTCCTACCTTCAAGGAAATCTTGTATCACTAGCTCCCCAGAACCCACTTGATTTAACTTACTAACCAGTCTACCACACAGAACCTTGAATGCTTTGCTGAAGTCCAAAGGGACAACATTTACTACACTGGCTTCTTCAATCTTCTTTGTCACCTCTTTAAATAAACAATTTAGTGAGACATGATTTGCCATGCACAAAGCCACGCTGGCTATCTCTAGTCAGTCTTGCCTTTCCAAATACATGTGAATTCTGCCCTTCAGAATCTCCTCCAACAACTTATCCACCTCTGATGTCAGACTCACCGAGCTATAGTTCCCTGGCTTTTCCTTACCACCCTTCTTAAATAATGGCATCACATGAGCCAACCTCCCGTCTTCTTGTACATCCTCTGTGGCTTTTGATGATTCCAATATCTCAGCAAGGGACCCAACAATCTCTTCCCTAACTTCCCACAAAGTTCTGGGAAACACCTGATCAGGTCCCAAAGATTTATCTACATTTGTGTTTTAAGACCTCCAGCACTTTTCTTTAATATGAACTCTATAAAACATTTATTTTCCCAAGTTCCCTGGCTTCCAGGTCCTTCACCACAGTTATTAATGATGCAAAGTATTCATTTAGCATTTCACCCATCTTCTGTGGTTCCACAAATTAGACAGTCACACTGATCTTTATGGGGCCCTATTCTCTCCCTAGTTACCCTTTTGACCTTTATGTATGCACTGAATCTCTTTGGATTCTCCTTAACCTATTTGCCAAAGCTATCTCATGTCCCCTTTTTGCCCTCCTGATTTCCCTCTTAAGTATACTCCTACTGCCTTTATACTCTAAGGATTCATTCAACCCCAGCCATCAAAACTTGATATATGCTTCCTTTTTTTTTTACAAGTATCTCAATTTCTCTCATCATCCAGCATTCCTTATACCTACTAGCCTTGCCCTTCATTCTGACAGAAAGATATTGCCTCAGAGTTCTCATTATCTCATTCTTAAAAGCCTCCCACTTATCTGCAAATAGCCTCCCCCAATCAACTTTTGAAAGTTAACTAATATTGTCAAAATTGGCCTTACTCCAATTTAGAATTTTTAACATTTTGATCAGTTCTATCTTTTTCCATAAGGATTTTAAAATTATAGTATGATCACTTACCCCAAGGTGCTCCCCTACTGGCTCCCGTCACCTGCCCTGCCTTAGTTCCCAACAGAAGGTCAAGTATTGCTGTTTCTCTAGGGAGTACACCCACATATTGAATAAGAAATTTTTCTGTACACACTTAGATTCCTCCCCATCCAAGCCTTTAACATTACAATATACAGTCTATGTTTGGAAAGTTAAAATCCCCTATCATTACAATGCTAATTGTTTGAGAGATAGAAAAATTTGTTTTTCAATTCCCTGACGACTATTGGGGGCCTATAACAATCCCAAAGTGATCATCCCCTTAAGTTCCACCCATATAACTTCAATGGGCAATGCTCCAGGAATATCCTCCCTTAGTACAGCCGTAATGTTCTCCCTAATCAAAACACCACTTCCCACTCTCTTGCCTCCCTGTCTATCCTTCCTGTAGAATTTATACTCCCTAACATTAAGTCCTGTCCATCCTGGAGCCACATTTCTGTAACCAGTATGATATCTAAGAATACCACTTTGAACAACAGTATCTAATACACCCAATATATAAACACGGAAGCCCAATACAAGGTGCATTCTCTAGTACACCAAGTTATTTAATAACGTTTGTTAAGAATGTTGGTGAATATTTATAAGCATAATTTCAAATGACTCAGGCTTTCATAGCTTGGCTATTTGGCTACAAAATATGTGAAGTGTCCTGAAATCCAATGTCTGAATGTGAGAGCTTATAGCACATTTAAAAGGTATGTTCATTTGTTAAATACATGAAACACAGACAATTTCAACTATGCCAAATTCTGTTAAGAAGCCAACATCAGCTAGCAGGAAGATTAATTAAGTTGGATAAAAATCTTGAAAGTGATTAACTTCAAGGAGACTTGTTAAATGCTCACAGACTAAGTGGCAAGTTTCTTGTTAAGATCAGTGATGCAGTTAATTGGACTTGTGCCATGGTTTGCAAAATGTTGATGGCATTGTACAGAGTAAAAAAATCTTTTTCAAGGAGGTTACCTGACACCAAAAACATCAGGTTTGAGCCTTGACTTTACTGCAAGACATTTAACAACTTAACTGAGGAATTAAAAAACATTCAGCATATGTAACATATGCACAAGCCAGGTGTGTGGTGGAATACTCTCTAGATACGTGAACGAGTTCAACTACAATGCTCAAGAAGCTTAACATCGCCCAAGACAAAGCAGCCTACGTGATTGGCAGCCCATCCACTACTTTCAACAGTCACTTTCTTCTCCACTGATGTACAGTGGCAGTCATGTGTACCACACACGAGGTGCACTGCAGTAACTCAAAGCTTTTAGTCGTAGGGTCAGATGTACAGCATGGAAACAAACCCTTCAGTACAACCAGTCCATGCCGAACAAATACCCCAACCCAAACTAGTCCCATCTGCCAGCACCCGGCACATATCCCTCCAAACTCTTCTATTCATATACCCATCCAAATGCCTCTTAAATGAAGCAATTGTACCAGCCTTCACCACATCCTCTGGCAGCTCATTCCATACACGTACCACCCACTGCGTGAAAAAGTTGCCCCGGTCTCTTTTATATGTGTCCCCCTTACCCTAAACCTATGCCCTCTAGTTCTGGACTCCCCGACCCCAGGGAAAAGACTTTGTCTATTTACCCTACCCATGCCCCTCAATTTTGTAAACCTCTAAGGTCACCCCTCAGCCTCCAATGCTCCAAGGAAAACAGCCCCAGCCTGTACAGCCTCTCTCTGTAGCTCAGATCCTCCAACCCTGGCAACATCCTTGTAAATCTTTTCTAAACCCTTTCAAGTTTCACAACATCTTTCCAATTCTATCAACAATTTGCAAACCTACAATCTCGAGCACCACCTCCTCATTCAAATTCTCCAAGACACACAGTAACCTGATTTGGAACTATTATGTTCCTTCACTCTTGCTGGGTCAAAAGCTTTTTTAACAGCACTGTTGGCACACCTAACCTTCCAATGTCTGCAGTGATTTACCACTTCCTCCAGGGCAATTAGGTATGAGTAATAAATGTTGGTCAAGCAAGCAATACCCATATTCTATAAATGAATTAAAATCAAACTAAATAGTTAAGGATTAACTCAGGTACGAGATCAGGACGGCAAACAAATGAGCAGAGGAGAAAGGGACTGAACTCACTGCAATGCTGAATAGATCACATGGTGCATTTAGAAAGGAATTTTGAGATTAGATAAACTATAGGGAAAGGAGAATGGATGCTGAACAAAGCACAGGATGCACATGGCTGGAAAGGACAGCACAGGTTAGTGATGCAAGACTGTGGACATGCTTGAAAATAAACAAGGGTTTTGTAGTTGACTTGATTTGTAACCTTTGCACCATAAGGACGCATCGACAGGCATTATTTTTAAATATGATTACAGCTAAGATTACACTGGTAAAACTTTTTAACTGAATTAATTGCATTAAATAGCAGCAATAAATATTTGTTTTGCACTATTAGTACATCTATTTTGCTTCAAATGCTATGTGCATTCAAACACATTTTTGCAACTTAGACTTCTGTGAATTGCTGTTAACTATTACCGTAAAACTAGAAACTTCTACTTTCTACTACCTACAATAACCACCACAGGTGCTGCAAACCTAACAATTTAGTAAACTAGTGTTCCAATAATGGTATCAACTTGCCAAACAATTATTATAGTACTGTAATGCACAGATAGTGCCTGAGGATTATGGTTAAATGAACTGAAATGAAGTTCCAAGGCTCAAAGAAACATTCTATTGTCAATTTGGCATTTCCTTAGCCAGCAGTTACATGGGCATCAGGAACAAAGTCATGTCACACTGCTACCCATTGACGTGCATGTATGGATGTTGCGCTCTGATAGGAATTATTTAGATCTAACAAAGGTTGTGAACATTGATAACTGATTTAAGTTCACAAATCAAAAGTAGCTATATGGGTGATGCTGGAACAATCAATATCAACAAAAAAGATTCAACATTACTTTCTAGTCCCAAACCAATAATTTGCCATTGTTTGATTCACATTGTGACTGACATTTCCGTCCTTTAACCAGTACACCCAACTCATTAATGGCTTCAGGAGATTGAGAAAGGAAGTTAGTAGAAAAGGAAGAAAAATATCCCATGGCACTCTCATAAAATTGTGTTACTCTAAAACAGCATCTCAATAAATAGACATCTTTTAGCCTGAAGTCATCAGCAGAAAGTGGAAACAAAATTAGACTTATTTGAAAAGAATAATATGAAGGATTAGAGAGAATGGTGCAAATGAATTCCAGTTTTGTGAGCTGGCACAGACATGGGGTAAATGGGCTGAATGTTACAATAAAACACTGACTCTGGTGAAAGCTTATAGAAAAAAAGCTATTATAATCTTGCAACTGGGTAGAAATAAACAAGTTCACATGTTATACTGTTGTAGTATTTAACAATTGTGCGACAGCAGCTGCCCAGCTCAGAACAAAGGTAGCCAGTAACTACTGCAACAGCAATTGACACAAACGAGACCACTCAACCTAAATTGATTAAGATTACATAGTATGTTACTAATTTTGCCTTGCTCCAAGATTTAACACTGCACATCATCCAATACTCATATAAAACATGGACTAAATGCTGTTCACACCTAACAGGATAAGCCCAGATTCCTGACTTAATAGATCAGCAAATACCACAAACTAAAACTCTCAGACACTTGACACCAAGTTCGAATATACACGTTTTAAGGTTCTGTGACTTCAGAACATCAATTTAATTCAAAACACATCATATGTAACCTGGTGAAAAATCAGGCTCATCACCTAAACAACAAAGCATCAAACATTCCTTTCCTAAGGAAACAGAGCACAAGAATTCGTAATGGCTAACAAAAAGTAGTAACAATGCACAGGTTTCACACCCAAGACATGTGCAGTATTATTTATTTACCATAATATTGTAGGACCAGTGTACAGTCAACAACAGGTCATGTGTGTTTCTAAGTATCCATTCAAATGTTGATCTGGAATAGAACTTGTAATTTGATATTTCAGTCTTGAGATCCAATGAACAGTGTACAAATTCTGGGCCATTGTTAAGTTTGATCAATAACTTAAAGCGACCCCCGCCCCCCACATGGAAAATAAATTCTTGAACTGCATTTAAGATTCCCAGCTCTGCTGACTAAATACATTACTCATTAATGGCACAAAGTGTCTACAGGAGTAATTAACATGCCTGCAAACTAATTAGAATCAGAGTATTCAGTATTAAGAGAAAACATGCAAGAGGAGATCTAATTATTTAGATGTTTAAAGTTTAGGGAAAATACACTTGCACAAGATATGCATGAATATTCATCATAAATGTATATTAACAAGTGACAAGTAGTTCAGTATACATCTAGAAAATTGACCTTTAACCATTCAAAAGTATTTCTGCTGTTAATATGCTGGTCATGTGAATGCAAGTTGGTCTTTAAATAAAAGTTGAAGTGCAAGATTTTATTTTTAAGAAGTGGGTACTATGGTTCAAATCATGGTTCCCATACATTGGGACTGCAGAAGGGATTCATGTTTTGTGCACGTTTTTTGCTAATTTTTTTATTCTTCATTTCTGAACAAATAATCAGTTTTGCTGTAGACCTCACGGGAGCTAGCACGACCATAACTCTTTCACAAGTTTTACAGGCAGTTAGTCACATTTTCATTAATTCTAAAACTGACATTTCTGACTTCCTTCTATCTCCACCACATGACCTTTTGGAAAAGATTTAGTTTTAGAAAGATACCAGGTAAGAATTTAATAAAGAAAAACCTTTACTATTCAGAACTTTAAACAAAACATAAGCACTCTACAATTGTACAAATCCTTCTCCTCAAGCACTTCTTCCAAGACAAGATATGAATACTTAAAGGATAATTAAAGTTCTATCAAAGAATTAAATGAAAAAAGTTCAGATTATCAAGGCATTCTTTTAGTCATTACATTATTTAGGACATTTTAATTCCAACTGCCAGAATTCAAAGATCTCCCTAAAAATTTATTTTCATTTGAACCTTTGACTACCTTCCTCTTCACCCCATTGCTCAAATTCCACTAGTCTACTTTAAACATTCAGGATTTTTAAATATGAGGAGGACTCTTTGAAAAGAATCAGAAATTTGATGCTCTATTCTTTGTTAGGTGATAAGTTATAAAGCAAAGCTAAATCACAATTGCACATTTCAGAATAAAAAGCTTGAGAGAATTAGCTAGCAACACTTGATATGTACAGGAGAAAGTGAGGACTGTAGATGCTGGAGATCAGAGTCAAGAAGTGTGGCACTGGAAAAGCACAAGTCGGACAGCATCTGAGGAGCAGGAGAATCGATGTTTCAGGCATAAGCCCTTCAGATTGATATGTACATTCAAGCCAGCTAATACAATTATATGAAGCAGAGACCAACTTTGGATTAAACTGTGATAAGAATATATTACACCAATTTCAAAGTCAGCAACAATCGTACATTTACCATAAAGCTGTTTCAGCACGGATCTGCTCCTATTTAAAAAATGACTTCAGTGGAGAGTTGCACAATGCTTTCATGTCTTCATGAATTGCAAAACTCCTGTTTCTCTTCCCACTATTGGTGTGTGCACCAGTGCTTGACACCTCACGCACTGCCTTTTTTTCCCCATAAAGGTCATTATGCAGTGAGAGAACAAACTTCAGCCAATTCAAAAAAATAAACTAACATGTTAATACAGTCAAGAAAGGTATTGGAATTTTTTTTTGGTAGGGTAGGCTTAAGGACAAGCAGAAAAGGGGCAATTTGAATGAATGGAAAAAAAAATGATAAATTGAAAGAGTAAGGGTAAAGGAAAAGAATATGCAATCTGCATACAGGAGACGCTGACAATCCAAAGATTCTGCAAAGAAGCATACTGCAGACATGCAGAGTAGTAGGGATGGGGGGTACAATCCAATTTGAGAACTAAAAGGAAGGAGATAGATAAGTAGGTGGGGGGGGAGGGGGGAAATGGGGACAGACAAGAAAGAGGTGGGGAAGGAGAGCAAGAGGTTGAAGGGCAAATCTAGTTGACCTGTAACACCAAAGACCATAAGATTCAGGACTAGAATCAGGCCATTTGGCCCACCTGATCTACTCCATCATTTGATAATGGCTGCTATGTTTCTGAACCCCATTCTCCTGCCTTACCCCATAACATTTACAAATCAAGAACCTGTCTTAAATACACTCAATGACTTCAAAGCACACTGCAGCAATGAATTCGACATAATGACCATCCCCTGGCTGTAGCAATTCCTCATCTTAGTTCTATAAGGTTGTTCCTCTGAGGCTGTGCACTCAGGTTCTCATACTAATGGAACATCACCTCCACGTCCACTCTATGCGGACCTGTCAGTTCCGATCATATCCCACTCTCCCATCCATCCAAACTCCATTTAGCACAGACCCAGAGTCTTCAACAGCTCCTCATATGACAAGCCCTTCATCCCCAGGACCATTCAGGAGCTTAAGAAACAAAAAACAAAACTGCAGATACTGTAAATCAAACAAAACCAGAAACTGCTAGAGAAGCTCAGCAGGTCTAGCAGCATCTGTGGAGAGAAAGCAGAGTTAACGTTTCGGGTCTAGTGACCTTTCCTCAGAACTGTTCTTGACTTCTCTCTACAGACGCTGCCAGACCCGAGGAACTTTTGCAGCAATTTCTGTTTTTGCTTCATTCAGGGGTTACGCTGGACCCCGCCCCCGCAACGTCAGCGCATCCTTCTTTGGATATGGGCCTCCCTCCCCCCCCCAAAACCGCTGACGATTTTCCGAACACCATCAACAGGGAAGGGTCACACTCGAATAGAGCTTGCCCACCGCGAAGGTCTGCCGCTCGTTCGCCGGCCCCTGGGGCCCGCGGTGATGGCGGTTAGGTGTCAGAACAGGCCGCCTCCCACGGCAAGGGCTGTGGAGCTGACAAAGAGCGAGGACAGGTTACGGACCGGCGGCGGCGGCTACTGTGTGTGTGGGTGGGTCAGACAGACATGAGGGAAGCCTCCTTTACCTGCTCCGGGCAACGGACTCCTCTCCGCAGCGCTGTCTCGAGCTTAGTCAGCTGATCCCGGCGCATGCGCGCACCACCCACTGTCAGACCGGCAGGGAAGGGGGCGGGGCCGCTTAAAAATAAACTTCACTCGAATCTAATTTTACATTTTTGCACCTCACCTCCAGGTCACAATCCTGAGACGGTGCAAGTAAACGGCAAACTTTACAAATTTATAACCGTGCTCAGTGGAGGGTGGGACGAGGCGTGATGACGTCATTGCGCGTCACCGCTTCGCAGTACCACAGGATGTAGTTTAATTTTTAAAACGTCACCGATCTAAAACTTGACAATTTCCCCGTCAAAATTGTTTCAAACTCCGATAATGTGTGTGAATTGACGAATTGCAATTTTCAAGAGAAGTCATTAAAAGAAATATCAGCAAGTCACGTGACCACAGACTTTTCCTACACAAAAAATAAATAACATAAATGTCATCCTGGCGGGCGTTCATTGGGAATCGCGGGGAGTTTATTTCTACGCGAAGATGGATATAAAGAAAAGGTCACACTGGAAGTCGTGTTCTCCTATTAACTCGAATAGTTCGTCTGGTAACGGCGGTCATATTTAAATATAAAATAAAACCGAGAGAAATTTAAAGCGGCACTGTTCGATACGGCTGATTATTTCTGAGGTAATTCGTTAGGGTTCGGATGGACCAAGGCTGACTCAAAAAACACTTCGTGTTGGCTCGGGCGGACTCGGTTCCACTCGCGAAGACCTGACCCAGACTCGCGTCAACTCGGCTTTCGCCTGGTGGAGACCTGCCCGGGAATCGGGCAGACTCGGCTCAGCTCGCAAGGATTCGGTTCCGCAGTCGGGCGCACTCGGCTCCGTTCGGGCCGGAGCCGAGCGATTTGCGCTCCCCGCGGAACCACCTTTCCCGGCTGAGGTCAGGGGTCAGAGGTGAAGAGTGGGTGGCGCGGCGCGGAGCGGAGCGGAGCGTGCGCGGCGAGTGGCATGTGTTAGGGGCTGAAGAGTTTGGGCGATTCACCTCCATCCCTCCTGCTCCCCGCCGCTCGGTCACCAGGTGAAGACGGACAAGCGCCCGCCCATCATGAAGGGGTGAGTCCATCTGACAAGCAGGCTGGATGGCGGGTGAGGGAAGGAGGGATGAGAAGAGGCCCGGCCTGTCAGAGCTGATTCTCCCCCCCCCCCAGCGGCCTCGGGCAAGCGGCGGGAGTTGCTCCGTCAGAGTTTTATTTTAGTTGAGTTGTAGGTGGAGTTGGGGCCTGATTTCCACGGCCTTTTCTCTTTCCCCTCTCTGCCTCACTCGCGGTGGAGGTAAACCCTTTTTCTGTTCCGAAGAAGAGTCCTATCTGATTCGACACGTTAATTCTGTTTTTCTGTGCACAGATGCTGCCAGACCTGCTGAATTCTCAGCACTTTAAAAAAAAATCACAGACTTAGCATCTAGAGTACTTTACTTTTAATTGACTTTTTCCCCTTATTCCGAATCCAGGAGCTGAGTTTACAATCGGGATCACTTCATGAACCCCGAGAAGAATCCAGCCCCCTACCCGCCTTTTCCCCAGAGACATAACCTCGCCAAGTCTCTTTCCATTGCAATACTGTACTTTAATAAATCCAACCCCCCAGCCCCCGTCATTCCTCCCAGTCATTCGCTCCAGTAACTCCGTTTATGTTTTATGATCTTTTATTTATATATTTACACTTAACAGACTGCATTTTGTTGTAGTGTTTCAACTGTTGCTTTCTGTATTTCTGACAGTTGCATTTTCTGTTCGAATTATCTGGGAATTTTTTTAAAACTTTGAGTTATTCATAAATTGGCCAAATTGGAGACCTGTGGGCTACAAAAACAAATTCTTATGAACAAATTGTTATCATTTATTTTCTATTCTTTGACGTTTTCACTGTGGAGCATGAAGATCAAATCTTTATAATCTTTAGAACAGAATCTAAAATACCAATCGCTAACAAATTTGGAAGGGTAAGGAATGAAATTTGGAAAAAAAAATTCAAATAATAAAGTTTTGCTCATGATTTTTGCTGTAAAACATGCTTTAACTATTTTGTCAACTCTAAATAAAATTAGTGGTGGAAATTGAGACAAATCTTTCATTTTCAATAAGTTGCTTTAGGATCTCCTGAAGTTATGTGCTATGTAAATAAATCTTTTCTCTTTTGTGTGATTTTTCTGAATTAAAGCTTCCATTAGTATTGAATTACAATTTTTTTTCATGTAGATTTCTGAACCCACACTAATTTGTTTGTTTATCGAATAAAAAAGAGGGTAATGGAACAGAATTAGTGAAATGATGTTATAGGGATTAGAATAAGTTGTAGTGATAGCACAGTTGATTAAAGCTGTATGTAAGTGGGCTGCACAGTTTGGAAGATTTACTACTGGCTTGTATCGTGTTTATTGATGTTTGCTGAAGAACTGCATTGACATTACATCACTGGGTTATGGAAGTTAAAATCAGCCAAAATTCCTTCGATTGATTACTGTCTAATAATTTCTACTGGAAATTGAGATTGTCGTGTTCCTTACAAATTGAGATTGTCGTGGAAACCTTAGCAATATTTAGTTACACACATAGAGAGTGATTGTCAAGACAAGAAGTCAGTGTGTACCTAACGCCTGTAAAATTCTCGGTAGTTAGCACTGTTTTTGGAAGAGCACAGTGAAGTGTGCTCTTCCAAATTGTAACCCATTCACACTAGTTTGTGTATGTCTTCAATCATGATCGGTACTGGATTTTTCTGTGTTTTATCAAAGAAATGCGAATAAGCAAATAAATCCTGAATGAGGTATTAAAATGCAAAATCCCCATAATACATGGTGATTATGAGAATTATCATTCTTGTTTAATGACCTTGGCACTACCCCATTTCTGTAACCTTCAGATTTTCAATCCTCTGGGTTATCTGCATTCCTCTAATTTAGCCTCTTGTGCATACCTGATTTTAATCCCACTACCATTGGTGACCTTCATCTGCCTTGGCCCTAATCCCTTCCTAGCTTCTTTGCCTCGTTCCCACACGCGACTTTAAGATTTTTCATGAAACTTAGCTTTTTGAATAAATTTTTACTCGCACATTCTGACATCTTTTATGACTTGTTGTCATTCCTTGTCGAAAATACTCCTGAGATCTGCCTTGGAATATTTTCCAACATTACTGATGCTATCTTCCCAGTGGTTAATGACATTTTGCTTCTTTGTCAGTGTTCCATTACTGCAAAAAAGCATAATAAATACTTGAGAGACTGTAAGTATTTAAGTCCCTGTCTGGTGTTTCCAAAATCTTCCTGAAGTGAACATGTGGTGAAAAGTGGCAAGTGGAAGGCAGGATACACTGACAATTGAGACAGCCTTAGTGGAAATGCTCAGGACATGGCCAGGTATTACAAGGAATATTGTGTTACCTGGGTGACTTTCTAGAAATATTTGGTGAAACTAAGCTGGAACTAGAGACAGTGTGGCAAGTGACAATGTTTATAAGAAACCTGAAAAACGCAAATTGAGGCAAGTGTGGGCTCAATGTCTACTGAGTAAGAGGCAGGAACATTTAAAAGGTCAGTTTAAGAGAATTTTTAAAAAAAAATCTAAGATTAATAGTGTGAGCAAGAAAAGGAGAGGCCCAATTGTAGCCAGCTTATTTACTACACAATACGAACCACTTAAGCACTAAGTTACTTCATGACTCTGTCACCAAGGAACACAAGAACTTAACATTCTGAAAATCGTTCTTGTATGTGTCAGAAGCGCTATTCAGGAAATAGAAATAGTGGAACAGTCAGGCCATATCACATTGCTCTGACCTAGGAAACAGCACTAAATGTAATCAAATCTTGAGTATAACTTGTATAGATTGCAGATGTATGGAACATGAGCTACTCAAAGATAAACCTGTCGCGGACAAATTTATCATCCATTTTTTTGAAAATGTTGGGACCATTCATGGGAATTTACGAAGAACAGCCTAGGCAAAGTAAATAAACTTACACAAAATGGCATTGTGTAAATTCTAAACTACAATATAACAGTCCAAACTGGGAATTTAGGAGATTTTTTTTTCCCAGGAAGTGATGGGAATGCTAAACTCTACCACAGAGAATGGTTGAGATGAATAGCATTGATACATTTAAGGGAAAGCTCGATACGTAAAGGAGATAGCAATTTCTGTGTTTGATTCCTGAAAAAATGTAGCAGGTCTGGCAGCACCCGTGGAGAGAGAAACAAGAGTGAACGTATGACTCCCCTTCAGATTTATTCTATTTCCAGTTTTTGCAGTATTTTGCTTTTATTTAAGGACAAAAGGGATATGCTGTTATCCTATTAGTTAGATGAGGCTTGAGTGGAGCAATAAATATCAATTGGTTGGTCTGAATGCTTAAATAAATATAGAGGAAGGAGTCAGCAAGCCAAACATGAATATTGGTGAAATCGGTCATGTTAATTGACTTTTCAGGAGTAAGACCCTTCCTCCTGATATTAATTGATGGGGTTCTTTTACATTTAACCCATTAAACGTTTCTAACGATTTCAGTTTTTGCTTTTTGTAAAGTTGAATCGATGTGGATATTAAAATTCCAGGCCAGAGAGAGCTGCGATCCTATTTGGAAATTTATTCAAACTGACAGTCCAAGCAGAACCTCAGTGCTTCAAATATTTGGATCAACTGCTGCTTAAGTTTAAACACTACCCAGGAAATTGGGCAAAATGCATTTGAGTTACATTCCATTTAGTGTCAAATCTTGATGTGAAGCTCTTCAGGAGTCTCCATTTTTTTAGTTGCAGATGTGGTGAGCACTATTGCCTCTCAATACCAGGGATGCGGGTTCGATCCTAACCTAAGGTGACTCTGTGTGGAAACTGCAAGTTTTTCTCTTATCTGTGCGGGTTTCCACATAGTCACCTATTTCCTATGCTCCTATTTCCTCCCACAGTCCAAGCATGTGCAGATTAGGTGGATTACCTATCATGAAGGCAATGTTATGAGGATGATCTGGGGGTGGAGCTTCTTGGGATCCTCTTCAGGTGTTCAGTGCAGATTCAATGGGCCAAATGGGTATTATGTCTACTGTAGGGATTTGATGTGGAATCTTCATGTTACATAGATTTATTTTAATATTTTGTTCTGTGGGTGAAAGCAGTAAGGCAATTATTGTCTATCTGAAAGCAAGACATTCCATTCCAAATTCATTCCAGAGAACAGTTAAGAGTCATTGAAAACATTGGGCAACTGATGTCACATTGACCAAGACCAAGGAAAGACAGCCGATTTGCTTCTCTGAAGAACATTGATTAGTAAATCAGTTGAGTTATTTTACTGATTCTAACCTTTTTAATTTACAACTGAAATGAATGAGACATGGTTCAATATTTGTTGTCATGTATTGTGAAATGAAGGAGATGCTTCAGTTCAGTGATAAAACCCAAATAAGGTTTGTTTTTATGTGCCCTTTAATTTGATTTGAGAACCCCTTGTGCTGCAGGTCTGATTCCAGCATTATCTTTCTTTAACTATATCACATTGTCAGAACTGGATTTCTTTCATTTTGCATGCAAGTTGCCCATGGTTTTAAGTTGTAGCTGGTTTGTATATTTTGGATATATTCTATATGTAACAAAAACAGTATTTGACTTTTGTAGGCAACCTTTTAATCTTGCAGTTGGGTTGACTAAACACTCAAACTGTTAAGTTATTTCAGTGACTGAGATGTGACAGTGTGGTGACTATTTACAGGAAAACTCAAGAGATTCTCCTTTAACATAAGGTCTGGAGAACTTCTACCTTCAGTTGGAAGCAGTATTTGGGCCAAACAGGCAGTGGCTGCAAAGTGCACTACCTAAAAGGTAAACTGTAGTGACTGGTTAAATCTTCTCAGTCTGCATCTTCCAAACTCACAACTTCTACCACCAAGGACACAAGCAAGTGTATGAACAGTACAGCACAAGAACAGGTCCTTTGGTCCACTGTGGGGACACCATCACCTGTGAGTTTCTCTCCAGGCTATACATCATCCTGACTCCGAACTATACTGCTGGACCTTCACGGACACTGGGTCAAAATCCTGGAATTACCTTTCTAACAGCTTTGTGGGTGTACCTATACCAAACTGACTGCAGCAGGTTCATGACGCAACTCCACCACTGCAGCAAGGATGATTCTGGATGAACAACAAATGCTGACCCAACCAGTGAAGCCCCAGTCCCAGAATGAACAAAAAAAGTAACTGGACATATTTTTGAAAGAAATCATTGATGGGATGCAGACATCACTGGCTTTGCCAGCATTTATTGCCCATCCCTTTTGCCTCAGAGGATAGTTGAGAGTCACTCACATTGCTCTGCTCTGGGTCTGGAGCCATGTGAGCCAGACCAGGTAAGAGTAGCAGGTTTCTAGAAAATTATTGAAGCAGATGGGCTTTTATGATATTCGACAATGGTTTCATGATCTCCGTTAGGTTAGCTTCTTTATTTCAGGATCTTGAATTGAAATTTCACCATCTGCCATGGAGGGATTTGAACCCATGTTCTCAGAATGTTAGCCTGAATTTCTGGCTTACTAGTCAAATGATGTTGCTTCAATGCCACTGCCTCCCTGTGAGAAGTTCCAAGATCATTGGCTCAAACTATCACTTTCTATGTTCTGTAATTCAAACAACAGAGCATGTTCCCTCAGCTCTGTAATGAGAGTGTCAGCTTAGATCTTATGTCAAAGCTGTGATCTCTTTGCCTTCTGATTCAGGTAAGTTTGCTATCCAGTGAGCTGTGGCTGGTAAATTTTTCCCTTGGAGAGTCTCTTAATTCTTTTCCTTAAATGTTCTGGCATGATGTCAGGAAGAATCTTTCCATACAAAGGGTAGTGCTAATCTGGAGTTCTTCCTCTGTCTCCCAAACCAAACAAAACACTTGAGTGGAGGGAGGTCACATGAAGATTTTAGAACTAAGTAAGTTAGATTTTGTTGGATGAGAGCATTGTGAAGTATGGAACAAAGGGAGGTAAATAGAGGTGAGGTATGGGTCAGCCACAATCTAATTGCAGGCCATACTGGGCTTGAAGGAGTGAATGGCTGCCTCTGATTCTAATGTTCCTATTCACTGCAGTACTGATATAATCACAATGTTCTTGCTGACAAGTATTGTTTGGCCACAATAAGTGATTGTTTTAAAAAATGCACCTTTTTACTATGGGAACAAAAATATTTTTATTTATCAGTACTAGAAAGCAGTGGAACATTGCTTCAGCTGAATGCTGCCTTATTATATATTTTGGATGTTTCTACCTCGTTTGTGTTTTCTTACATGGCTCCAGTAATCTGTAAAACTCTTTAATCTAAAATTCTTAAATGTTTAAGTGTATAAAGAAGATTTGGAGCATTCATACTCTTGCATTATCCACTGCAGATTTTAAGTAAAACTGCATGAGGATACATCTTAATTTACCTTTATTGTCTCTAGAAGTCACTTGGGCGGCATGGTGGCTCAGTGGTTAGCATTGCTGCCTCACAGTGCCAGAGACCGGGTTCAATTCCCCTGTGAACCTTTTGGGCTGAAGGGCTTGTTTCCATACTGTTGGTAATCTAATCTAAACTAATGATGAGGGACTGACAATCGAAACAGGAAAGAATCACACTTTTTAATTGTTCGTAGGATGTGGGCAAAGCCAAGTAGACCAGCATATATTGTTCATCCCTAATTGTCCTGGAGAAGTTGACAATGAGATGCTTCCTTGAACTACTGCAGTTCTTGAGGTGTAGGGGCACCCATAGTGTTAGGTAGTTCCAGGATTTTGACCCAGCAGCGGTGAAAGAAAAGCTACACAGTTCCAAGTTAGGGTGGTGTATCATATAGAGGGGAATATACAGGTGGTGGTGCTGCCCTTGTCCTTTGAAGGTTAGAGCTGGTGCTTTTAGAACCTGCTGTTGGAGGAGCCTTGGGTGTGTTATTGTGGTGCATCTTGTCGGTGGTGGACACTGTGCATCAACAGTGAGGGAAGTGAATGTAGAAAGTGGTGGATGGGATGCCAGTCAAGTAGGCTGCTTTCTGTTGGATGGCTTCTTAAGTGTTGTTGACTGTGCTTATCCAGGCTAATAGAGTGTACTTCTTCACACTTCTGTCATATGCCTTCTCTATGATGGACAGATATTGGGAAGTCAGGAGTTGAGTTGCTTTCCACGTGTTCTTGTAACCATAGTGTTTGTATACCTGGTCAAGTTCAGTTTCTGTTCAATGATAACCCCCAGAATGATAGTTCAGGATTCACCAATGGGAATAGTGTTGAATAGCATGCAAGATGGTTGGTCAAAATCTGTCTTGTTGGAGGTTGTCATTGCCAGTGTACCACGAATATTAGCTGTGATTTGAACAGAACCTTTGCACATCCTCTGAATGTTCCAAATTGCTCTGGTGCCAAGAATTTTGATTTTGAAGTAAGTCATTATTATATTGTCTGACCTTGTTGTCGAGGTGCTTTAAGGAAACTCTTTAATTTCCTGGATCTGAAGAAGACTGTTCATCTCATTGTATGACTTGTTGGCCCCAACCATTATGGGAGGCAAAGAAAGCATTTAAACTTTAACAGTCTTCTAAGATTTTGAGATTTGCTGTAAATTGATGATCGTATTTTTGGATTAGCTGGTATAAAGCATTAACATTGCTTGAACTTTCTATAATGCGTAGAATTGCATACTGAGTTTTGACATGAAAACAGGACAATTTAAGTGAATTGATTGGCACTCCTTATTGTTCACACAAGCCTAGCACCTGTCACTTCACCAGCAGATCCTTCTACTCCTTTTCCACCTCACATATTTATGCATTTTTACTGTTCACCTCAACCACTCTGATGTAGTGGAAAGTTTCACGTTCTTACTACTCTCTGGTAATTACTGCCTAAAGATGTGGTAGAGGCAGAAACCTTCATAACATTTAAGAATTTAGATGTGGACATGCAATGCCAAGGTGTACAAGACTATGGGCCCAAATGTTAGAAAATTGGATTAGAAGAGTTGGCTCCTTTTTTTTGGACTGGTGCAGACTTGATGGGCTGAAGGACCTTTTGCTGTGCTGTAGATCACTATGACGTCACGAACTAGGTTTCCCCTGAATTCCCATTTGATTTATTACTGATTATGTAACATGTTTTAAGGCATTTTTCTCAGGTCTCCCCCCACAAATGGAATCATTTTCTTTACATTTACCTTATTAACTCCTGTCATAATTTAAAAAACTTTAATCTCATCCGTTTTTTTTTGGGATGCAGCGAGTTTGGCAAAATTGCCTGTTGGAAGTGCCTTCTGCAATGTGCCAGTTCCTTGACCGACATCTACTTGTTCCAGATGTGAGGTTATATTGTACTCAGAGGTTAAATGATTGACAACCAAGCAGGAGCTAATCAATTTGAAGTCCTTAATTAAAATGATTTCAAAATATTTGGTGTTTATTACATCAACTTTGAGCACAGTCAGATGAAGAAAGAGGGAAGTCTATTCCTGTTGGCAGCGCTGGGTAAAGAAATTGAAATCCCATAGCATTATTCTATTTTAACGCCAGCACCTGTTCAGACAGTCTAAATGGTGTCCTTTAACAGCTGTCATTGCAAGCATGGCAAATCATTTGAACACAACGGCTAATTTTATTTGCAAAATGCCTGTGTATTCTCATCCGCCTGAAATTTAAAACTATTAGAAATGCATATTCTGTTCTGTATTGACCATTTTAATCTCAATGAGAAATGTTCATAAGTGTAAATACAAAACTTTAAGAAGATATAAAAACTACACAAAAATAAAGTACATTTTTCACATTCCAAATACATCTTAACACTATGTTGGTTGATATAAATTAAACTGATTTCTAGAATGGGGTAGTCTTGTGATGCATTGGAGTTTTCAAGAATGAAAGCTGACCATATTGAAATTTAGAAAATTGTGTGTGGGCTTGAGATGGATTCTGAGAGGGTAGGTCCTCTAGTGAGGGAATCTAGAACTAGGGGCCACAGTTTCAAAATAAAGTGTCCTCCATTTTTAAGATGTGGAATTCCTTTCTCATTGGTCATTTGACTTTGGATTTCTCTTCTTTGGCGAACGGTAGAGGCTGGCAAATCGTTTGAACACAACTGTTAATTTTATTTGCAAAATGCCTGTGTATTCTCTTCTGTCTGAAATTTAAAACAATTCGAAATGCATATTCTGTTCTTTATTGACCATATTCAAATCTGGCAAAGAGTATGGGAGGGTGGAGGTTGTGGAGGGAAGTGGGGGTTCACAGGCAGGCAGGGGTGATGGCTGATGGAGGCAGAGAGCAGGGAGGGGGCACAGGGCAGAAGGGAGGTTGGAGTTGGGATGATTGGGAACATGAGAAGTGAGGGGACTAAGCAAGTGGGAACATGGGAGGGGGGGAGGGGTGGGGCCAAAGAGGAAGATAAGCGGAGCAACAGATAAAGGGGGGGGGGGGAATGGGAAAGACGGGGAGAGGAAGCATGGAGGGAGATAGAAAGGTTGGTTGAACAATGTGCCAGTGGTGGGAGAGAGTTTGAAGGGAATAGGAGCAAGGGTGTCAATCAGAGGAAATGAAGGAAAGGAAGTGGTGCAGGGTGGGAAATAAGGAGTGAAAGTAGTGGGAAGAGGAAAAGGAGAGAGTTGGAGAATGTGCGCACAGGATATTCTGTGCGCCCATTCTGATTGGAAGGTTCTGTTATCTATTGCCGATCCCCTCCCCTCCCCTCCCTTATATTTCTGCACACCATTTCTATCCAAAAAAAATCATCCAATGCCCTTTTGAATGTCTGCATTTCCAGGAAATGCATTCCATGCCCTAATTACTTGTTGAGTGAAAAAGCTTTTCCTTACATCACTTTAAACCTATTCTTATTTTCTTTTATGAGCAGGAACAGCTTCTACCTTATCCACCCGCTCATGACTTTGAAATGCACTATCAAATTTCTTAGTCTTCTCTCTGGGGAGAACATCCCCAACATCTTTGGTCTGTCCCTGTAACTGATGCTTCTCATTCCTGGAACCATTCACTTCTGCTCTCTTTCCAGTGCATTCACATCTTTCCTGTAATGTGGGCCCACAACTGTTACAGTACTGCAGCTGAGGTCAAGCAAGTGTGCTTTTTATGTTCAGCATCACTCCCTGCTCTTGTACTCTATGCATCTATTAATAAAGCTGAGAACACTCTGTGCTTTGCCAACTGCTCTCTCCACCTGTGTTGTCACCTTCAATGATCTGTGCACATATACACTCAGGATTCTGTCTCCTGCACTCCCTTTAGAATTGCGATCCTGATTTTATATTGTCTTTAAATTTTCTTCTGGCCAGAGTGTATTACCTTGAGGGAAAGTGGATGGAGTGAGAGGGGGAAATGAAGTAGGCATGAGTTGGATGCAGAAGCTGGGGAAGAAAGGGATGGAATGGGAGAAGGAATGAGAGGAACAGAACAGGAGGGAAGGGATAAGTGGTGAGGGAGAGGGCTCGAATGATGGGGAGAGGTGGGGAATGAGAGAGGTTTGGATCTTCAGATAAAGAGGGTGGGGCTGGTGGGTGAAGGGTAGCATTGGGGAGGGTATCCAGGTGAGGTTTCACAGAAACCTTGTGTGTTTGTAGCAAGGCTCTTACTCTTGTGTTCTAACCTTGCAATTTATCTTCTTAAATCCTTGCTGTGTCTGTATACTAGCTTTCTCTGTTTCTTGCATAAGTGCTTTAAAGATACACTGAAGATCGATATTTAGAAGTTTCATGCCTTCATTTCCTCGACTGCAGTTGCTTGCAGTCAATGCATCATATGAAACTCAGTGTGTTTTGAAAAATGTCAGTCTTTGGTGATGTGTTAACATGCTCATTTTTGAGTCAGAGACTTTCGCGCAAAATCCAGGCTAAGATATATGCAGTAAAGGAAGGGCAAGGAGTTTTACTGATGTAAAGGCACTGCTAATTCCTGAGTCAACATGTGTACAATCACCAACTTTTGACAAAGATTTTGAAGAGGACAAAAGGGAGATTAATTAGAATGACCAGGGATTTTAGTTATGTGAATAGACTGGTGTCGCAAATCTGTTTTCCTTAGAGAGAAGCAGGCTCAAAGTGAGTTTACCTAGAATAAATAAAGTGAAGTGGCTTCCAAAAGTGAAGGGTCAGTTGACATAGCTTGAATATCATTGGCACAAGTACCAGAGATACCATGAAGAAAATACATGGAATGACTGCTCAGTATTTGGATTGCACTGCTTCCTAGGTTGATATGCGCGGATTTAATAGCTTTCTTGAAAAGGGAATTGGATAAATACTAGAAGGGAGAAAAATTACAGGAAATAACGGGGAATGGGGCTAACTAAATGAGTGTAGCACAGAAACAGACTCTTTGATCCAACCAAATGATTCCTGATGATGGGTTTTTACCCGAAACATCGATTTTTTTCCTGCTCCTTGGATGCTGTCTGACCTGCTGTGCGTTTCCAGCACCACACTCTTGACCCTTTGGTTCAACCAGTGCATACTGACCATAGTCTAAACTATGTACTTACCTAATGTCTTTTAAACATTCTAACTGTAGCTGCATCCACCACTTCCTTTGGAAGTTTGCTCCACACAACAAACCATTCTCTGTGTAAAAAAAAAAGTTGCCTCTCATTGTCGTCTTGTAATCTTTCTCTCTCACCTTAAAAATATCAAATATTAAAAAAATTAAACATATAGACAATAACTCTCACCGAGTCTTGAAATCCCCAACCCTAGGGAAAAGACACTTGCCATTCAGCGTATCTACACCCCTCATAATTTTATAAACCTTTATAAATTCACCCCTCAACCTCCTACATTTGTGAATAAAGTTCCAGCCTCTCCTAATAACTCAAACTGTCTATTTCAGGCAACAACCTGGTAAATATTTTCTGAACCCTCTGCAGAGCTGGTGGACTTAATGGGATGAATGGTCCCCTTTGATGTACTACTGTGATTCTAACACTGGGTTTATTAATGGTTTCTGCTTTCAATTTAGTACAGACAGTACCCATGTTGCAAATTGGTTCTGTTCCTGAGTATGCTCTCATGTCAATTTGCACACAGGTCAGAACAATATGAAGCAGCTGTTCATAAGTACAAGTAATGTTTGCATGTTGGGTATTTGTAATTGTACCCCTGTATGGCATTGAGTTTGTAAGTATGAGTGTCATTTTGTTGGACGTTTGTTAATCAAGAACCCCCTGAAATATGTTTGTATAGTCACTGGTTCGACCACAACTTGAGGATTGTGGATGATTTTGGGGACTATACCAGAGATGAGCTATTTCTGTTGAGATGAGAAATTGGAATAAACAAGATTTTTGTAGTTGAAACAAAAGGTAGAAGTTGTCAAAAAGAGACTTTTAGATGGTTTTGATAAAGTAAATAAAGAAAAACCATTCCTTTTGACAGTGAGTCAGTCGTCAGAGGTCATAGATTTAAACAATTAGTAAGAGATGCATGGTGAGGGACAAAATGTTTTCATTCAATGTTGCTACGTTTTGGAACATTATCCGATGAATTGGTGGAAACAGATTCTACTAAAATGTTAAAATGAAAGCTTGACAGGTATGTTTGACAGATGTTTAACTTGTAATTTTGTTCTTCCTTTCCTCCCAGTTGTTCCTTTCCACGTGATCCTTCCTTAAGGTTCTGTACCTAGGTACTTGTACCTAAGATGGTGCTTTGTGTAGCAACGTTATATACTTTTCATTGTACTCTTGTACCTGAGTACATGTGTCAGTAGACATCAAATATCAAATGAAAAACTCAGGAAAAAGGTTTGAGACAGCTCAGATGAGTCAGCGCAAGCATGATGAGCTGATTGATCGTCTTCTGTGGTGTGAATTTCTGTGATTCTAACTGTAGTATTTCTGTAGGCACAGTTAAATTAAATATTGTTCTTTGTTCCAGTAGCCGGATTGAGCTTGGAGATGTTACCCCACACAACATTAAACAGCTGAAACGGTTAAACCAAGTCATCTTCCCTGTAAGTTACAACGACAAATTCTACAAGGATGTGCTGGAGGTTGGAGAACTTGCAAAATTAGGTAAAATTTGTGTGAACTCTTGCATGTGTTCCTAATTTTTTTTAAAGAATAAATTGTCAGTACTTTACTTGGTCACATTGTGCCTGGGTTAAATTTGTTTGGGTACCATATTCAGATAGTTATCGAAATTATTATGGGTGTCAAATCTCCATTTATAATGCAGATTTTCATTATCATTGTTGAAAGGAAATTTAGTTGTTGTCATTGGTCAAAATCCTGGAATACTCCATAACAGCATAATATATGTACATGGACCAAGGCTGCAATGGTCCAAGAATCCAGCTCATCAGCAACTTAATAAGAACAATCGGGGTGGAGAAAATATGCTGATCTTGCTCTAAAAATGGTCTTGAATAGCAGCAGGGCTGTAGAAAATTGCAAACATCATCCAAAGTGGTGTTATAGTGAGCAGAAGAAGTTGTTTGCTGACAAAAACAAATGTAAAATCCTTTCCTCACATTCTGCTTAAAAACAGGTCAGAAAATCCAGAACCACCTATATATCTCCACCTTCTGTTTTCTGTCTTGATCTACATTAGTATATTACTCCAGTTCCACGTACTCTCATTTTGTTTGCAAACCTTTTGTGTGGGACCTACAGTATACCAAAGCCTTCTGAAAATTCAAGTATACTAGATTCGTTGGTGGGTCTTTATCTATGCTACACATGACATCTTCAAAATCCCCAAAGGTTTTCTTAAAAATGATATCCCTTTCATTAATCCACATTAACTCTGCCCAGTTTTACAATTCTTTTCTAAATACCAAGGTATCCCATCATTTATATTAGGTTCTAGCATTTTACCTGGAGTACTGTGTGCAGATTTGGTCTCCTTACTTAAGAAAGGATGTACTGACAGTGGAGGCGGTGCAGAGAGTGTTCACTAGGTTGCTTCCAGAGTTGAGGGGGTTGGCTTCTGAGGAGAAGCTGAGTAGATTGGGATTATATTCATTAGAATTCAGAGTAATGAGGGAAGATCTTATAGAAACATATAAAATTATGAAGGGAATCGATAAAATTGAAATAGATAGGATGTTTCCACTGGTAGGTGAAACTAGGGCAAGAGGGCATGGCCTCAAGATTAGAGGAAGCAGGTTTAGAACTGAACTGAGAAGGAACTTCTTCACCCAGGGTGTTGTTAATCTATGGAATTCCTTGCCCAGGGAAGTCGTTTAGTAATTGCTTTTAAAGCTAAGGCAGATACCTTTTTGAAAAATAAAGGAATTAAGGGATATGGTGAAAACGCGGGTTAGTGGGGCTGAATCCACGAAAAGATTGGCCACGATCTTATTGAATGGCAGAGCAGGCACTGAGGGCCAGACAGCATACTCCTGCTCCTAGTTCTTAAGTTCTACTATATTGACATCAACCTGACAGGTCTTTTGTTCTCCATTCATCCTGTTGCCCCATTTTTAAATTGAGAGTTGAAGCTTGCTGCTTTCAAGTCTTCAGGAGCTTTTCTGGAACTTATACAATTTTGACAAATAAGTCCCAGAACATCCACTACCTCTACAACCACCTCTTTCAATACTCTGGGATAGCAGATTATCAGGTTCAGGTGATTTATTAGCCTTCAATCCAATTAACCTTTCAAGTACTCCCGCCTTGCTAATGCTAATTTCTTTCAGTTTCTCACTTTCACATGGCTGAGTCTCATGCTATACCTGGGAGACTTTCCATGAAAGCAGATGCAAAGTACTTGTTTAATTTCTCTGCCATTTCCCAGTTGTCCAGTATAAAATCTCCTGTCTCCACCTGTAATGGTTCCACATATGTAGTGACTAATCATTTTATTTTCGTATACCTTCTGGTTTGGGATCTAACATTAGCTCCATAAGCTTATGTTAAATCTTCTTTGTTTTCTTACAACTTCTAATAAAAATAAAATAACTGCACATTCATTCTAGCTTTTGATGGGTGTGTGTTCTGTGCACCTTTGGCACATAACTGCTTATCTGTTGGAACTGCGGCTTAAACTGAGCGTGAGTTCTCCCACACTAATGTTGAAATTTTACCTTTTGTATGCTATAATTTCTGTTGCCTGTAAGCTAGTCATTGAATCCACGTCATATTACAGATAACACAGTGCAGGGCTTTCTGCTTCTCTGAATACTTAACTTATGTATTCAAGTTCTTATTTTCAATGGTAAATTATTGTCTGTTGCAAAGAATAGCAAGTGTGAACCATAGAGTGTAGCCACAATTGCAAGATTAAAAGGGAACAGTTTCTCCTTTGACCTAAAAAATACATGGGACAGAGCTTGTAGAATCAGTGACATATCATTTAAGAGGCTTTTTGGTCCCTTCAGTCTGTGCCAGCTCTTTGATAGAACTATTCAATTAATTCTATTATGTTGCTCTTCACCAATTTTTAAGACATGATTTTTTTTTTCCCCTTCGAGTGCATGTCTAAATCCCTTAGGAAAGTTACTATTCAAGTTGCTTTCGTCTTTCACGCAGTGGTTTCTAAAATTATTCGTGAACTTTATTTGTAATTCATTCATGGGATGAAGGTGTCACTGGCTAGGCCAGTATTTATTGCCCATCCCTAATTGCCTGCAGGGCAGTTAAGAATCAACTAACTTGCTGAGGATTCACGTTGACCATAGAGTCATAAAGATGTACAGCATGGAAACAGACGCTTTGGTCCAACCCGTCCATGCCGACCAGATATCCCAACCCAATCTAGTCCCACCTGCCAGCACCCGGCCCATATCCCTCCAAACCCTTCCTTTTCATATAGCCATCCAAATGCCTCTTAAATGTTGCAATTGTACCAGCCTCCACCACATCCTCTGGCAGCTCATTCCACACACGTACCACCCTCTGCGTGAAAAAGTTGCCCCTTAGGTCTCTTTTATATCTTTCCCCTCTCACCCTAAACCTATGCCCTCTAGTTCTGGACTCCCTGACCCCAGGGAAAAGACTGTCTATTTATCCTATCCATGCCCCTCAATTTTGTAAACCTCTATAAGGTCACCCCTCCGCCTCTGACGCTCCAGGGAAAACAGCCCCAGCCTGTTCAGCCTCTCCCTTTAGCTCAGATCCTCCAACCCTGGCAGCATCCTTGTAAATCTTTTCTGAACCCTTTCAAATTTCACAACATCTTTCCGATAGGAAAGAGACCAGAATTGCATGCAATATTCCAACAGTGGCCTAACCAATGTCCTGTACAGCCGCAACATGACCTTACAACTCCTCTACTCAATACTCTGACCAATAAAGGAAAGCATACCAATCGCCGCCTTCACTATCCTATCTACCTGCGACTCCACTTTCAAGGAGCTATGAACCTGCACTCCAAGGTGTCTTTGTTCAGCAACACTCCCTAGGACCTTACCATTAAGTATATAAGTCCTGCTAAGATTTGCTTTCCCAAAATGCAGCACCTTGCATTTATCTGAATTTAAACTCCATTTGCCACTTCTCAGCCCATTGGCCCATCTGGTCCAGATCCTCTTGTAATCTGAGGTAACCCTCTTTGCTGTCCACTACACCTCCAATTTTGGTGTCATCTGCAAACTTACTAACTGTACCACTTATACTCACATCCAAATCATTTATGTAAATGACAAAAGGTAGAGGACCCAGCACCGATCCTTGTGGCACTCCACTGGTCATAGGCCTCCGGGAGAGATGGCAGTTTCCTTCCCTGAAGGAAGTTAGTAAACCAGAAGGATTTTTCCAACAATCGGCAATTGATTCATAGTCATTATTAGACTCTAATTCCAGACACTAATTGAATTAAAATTCCACCATACGCCATCATGGGATTCACACTGAGGACCCCAGCCCATTACCTGGGTCTCTGGATTAACGGTTCAGTGATAATACCAATAGGCTGTCACGTCCCCATAATACATTTTTTGAAAGGTCTCATCTCACAGACCATAAACCTCATCATAGACCAATTTTTTTATTCATTAAAGAGTATTGACATCATCGCAAGGGCAACATTTATTGCTCATCCCCACTTGCCATTGCAAAGCTGTGCCTTCTTAAACTGCTGCAGTCCATGTGATATAGGTATACCCACAATGCTGTTGAGGAATTATTCCAGGATTTTTGCCCACTGACCATAAAGGAATGGGAATAGATTTCCAGTCAAGATTATGTAACTTGGAAAGGAGCTTCCAGGTAATGTTTCCAGGTATCTCCTGGTCTTGTCCTTATCAGTAGTAGGACTCGTGGGTTTAGAGGGTGCTGTTGGTGCTTGGTGAGCACTTGCAGTGAATGTTGTAGCTGCTAACCACTAATGTGCATTGATGGTTAACATTGAAGGTGTGAGATAGGGTGTTGATCAAGCAGGCTGCATTGTTCTGGATGATGTCAAAGTTTCTTAAGTGTAATTGGAGTTGCACTCCTCCAAGCAAGTGGAACGTATTCTATGCTTTTTCATTCAAAAGGTAGAACAATGAATGTTTAAAAATAGTAGTGTACCTGAAGTTCATGTCCAACATGTCACTTATTGAACCTAAAGTCAAGACTAAAGTTATTGGACATTGGTTGCTTTTAAATGTGTGTTCTTCCATGCCTGATAAAACTGTGTGTGTCCAGATTTGGTCACTAACTTAATCCTATGTATGTTGTAATGCACATAAGTCACATGTCCATGAGTTTTGGAATGAAATTTATTTGAATTTTGTTTGGAAATGTAATTTCCTCTGCAGGTGGATGTGACTATGGGTTCATACCTTGAATTGAAAGAAGGTTTCTGAGTGCAGTACTCCCTCCATTTTCTATTGGTGTTAGTTAAGTGTGTGGGTCCTGATATATCAGTACCGATTTCCCCTTTGAATCTTGTTAAGTCTTTCTAGAAATGGGGCCATGGTTTTCATCTCTTAACCTGCATGCCCTAGAGGTGAATGTTACTTAAGAGATGGGATCATAATTGTTTGAGTGTCGAAAGGGAGGGAATTCCAGGTAGACAAGTGGGAGGGCAGGTAATGTAGACATTCTTTATGTCTGGCTATCCAGATCTATTTTGGTTTGAGCCAACCAAATTGTTGTCTGTGAATGTAACCAGAGTGCAAGCGCGATCGCAGAATATTACTGTTCCTCTGCTACTATTTCAGCAGGAATTTGCATAAACTTTACAGAAAATTTAAATGGGATACGCACGGATGAGTCCCATGACTGTACAGCAAAAATTTTATCGGAGTCTGAAAAGGGCAGCTTTTACTGATCAACTCCAAAGGCAGAACTGCCTTCATACATGAACAGAAGGGGCAATCAAACCTACAGCACACATTCATTGTAAACCATCTGGGGTGCAGCAGCTTCTTTTGGCATTTAACAGTGCCAGGATCGAGATGAGATTTGACCAGTTCTGTTTGATTTCCAAATAAATGTTTGTGTGACATCTATGACTACATATTATCTGCCATTTCCTTGAATTCTGGAGTTCTTGCTCCATCGTGAGATTTCAAGAATTTCTGATTCTTTCCTGGAAGTTAGTCTTTAATCTGCTTCCACCATCCTTTTAGGCAGGACATTCCAAATGATTTTTTTTTCTTAAAAACGTTAACTTCTTGCCTAATGTCTGCTTTTACCAATCACTTGAAATCTGCATCCTCTGGTTACTCATCTTTTGCCAGTGGAGTCAGATTTTCCATAGTTGCCCAATCAAAACCTCCTCATAACCATAATATTTTGTGCTGCACTTCCTCGCTTATCACCTTGGTACATGGGCTTCTGCCTCTTTGATAGGAGCTGTGAATTTTGGACCAGCCTGGGAGGAGGTTTTGGAGTAGTTAGTTCCAATAGTGATTGGGATTTCTGATGGCAATTATCATAAACCCTCATTTTTGGGAGCAGTTAAGATTTACAGTCAACAATAATGATTCCTATAGTTAAACTAAATTGTAATTTTTCAAAACAATGATCAGTTATAAAATATGATTAATACTTCACAAAATGTAATCTCTTTCATGACAATAAACAGATATTCAGAAAACTATGAAATATTGAAGAACAATGTGGTTTGTTTTTTTATTAATTTGTTTTAATATTGCTTCTGCTTTGGCTGAAAATGTTACATCTTTATTGCTGAATGGCAATGCTTAAGGATTGTTTCATCTCATTTCCTGTCAGCTTATTTCAACGACATTGCAGTGGGTGCAGTGTGCTGTAGAGTGGATCATTCGCAAAACCAAAAGCGATTGTACATCATGACTCTGGGATGCCTGGCACCGTACCGCAGACTAGGAATAGGTAAGCTGAGCAAGAAAATCATAAAAACATGATTCCTCTGGTGCCTCTTAACTTCTGAAAGTTCTTATCTAATAAGGCTAGGTTACATTGATATTTGTATTCCTTGGACCATTGAAACTTAAAGAGCTGATCTAATTACAGGGTTTAAAATACATCAAGACATTTATAGGTTAGACAGAAAGTTGATAGTATTAGAGACATTAGATTGGGAGTACTCACATTGCAGTCACTTACTATATTAAATGGTGGTGGGAACCACAATGGAAGAAACAGCCTGTCTTTGAGGTTGGCTTTTTTTATACTGATGTGGTTTTGTTTAATCCTGTGAACTTCTAGAACATTATTACAAACATTTGTTATGACTATTAAGCATTACAGTTGCTGGTTAGCTTCATTGGTTAGTTCCATTGGTCAGCTCAAGGCTTCTGTGAATGAATGATTCAGAAGCACTATACAATGTCATCAGCGATGTCTTCACTCCTATGAGAGTTATCACAGAATCCCTACAGTGTGGAAACAGCCTTCAGCCCAACAAGTCCACACTGACGTTCTGAAGAGTAACCCATCTAGATGCATCCTGTTGGACTGTTACTTGACATTTACTCCAAACTAATGCATCTAACCTATACATCCCCGAGCAAGTGGGCAATTTGGAATAGCCAATTCACCTGACCTGCACATCTTTGGACTGTGGGAGGAAACTGGAGCACTCTGAGGAAACCCACGCAGATCTGAGGAGAATGTGCATATAGACGATCACTCAAGGCTGGAATCTCACCTGGATCCCTGACACAGTGAAGCAGCAGTGCTAACCACTGAGCCATTATTTGCCGATACTCTTCGAGTCATAGAGATGTACAACACGGAAACAGACCCTTCGGTCCAACACATCCATGGTGATCGGATATCCCAACCCAATCTAGTCCCACCTGCCAACACTTGGCCCGTATCCCTCCAAACCCTTCCTATTCATATATCCATCCAGTTGTCTTTTAAATGTTGCAATTGTACTAGCCTCCACCACTTCCTCTGGCATCCTGTTCCACACAGGCACCACTCTCTGCGTGAAAACGTTGCCCCTTAGGTCTCTTTCATATCTTTCCCCTCTCACCTGAAACCTATGCCCTTTAGTTCTGGACTCCCACACCCCAGGGAAGAGACTGTCTCTTTATCCTATCCATGCCCCATGTGATTTTATAAACCTCTATAATGTCACCCCTCCGCTTCCGTCGCTCCAGGGAGATCAGCCCAGTCCACTCAACCTCTCCCTGTAGCTCAAATCCTCCAAACCTGGCAACATCCTTATAAATCCAAACTCCACCAAAACTAACCATGGACAAGCATTAGGTTTTGTTATTTTGACACTCATACTATAGAGGTTCATTTGGAACTCCTGAGAGTCTCATTTTTCCCATCTTATGTGAAATGATATGAACTATTTCTTTTTCATGAATTTCCTCTGGAATAATTTATCAGGTGTCAGTGTAGAGTTGACTGTGCTTGCTGCCTGCTGACCCTACTGGAACCCAAGAATAATGTTTTTGGAGTCACTCTGGATGAGGATGATTTTAAGCCAAAAGTAATAAGTAGACTTTATTTGTAAGCAGACTGCTTTTATCAATTGGAGATGTCGGTGTTGGACTGGAGTGTACAAAGTTAAAAATCACACAACACCAGGTTATAGTCCAACAGGTTTAATTGGAAGCACTAGCTTTCGGAGTGCTGCTCCTTCACAACCACCTGATGAAGGAATAGCGCTCCGAAAGCTAGTGCTTCAATTAAACCTGTTGGACTATAACCTGGTGTTGTGTGATTTTGTACTTTGGCTTTTTCAAAGTAACCGCAGAAATATATGCCTGGAGGAAGTATTGTCTTTGGAAAACAAACTGCAGTAGATCATAAGACGTGGAAGCAGAAGTGGGCTATTTGGCCCAGTAGGTCCACTCTTCTGTTCAATGAGAATTCATGGCTGATCTGATAATCTTCAACTCTGCTTTCTCATCTTATCAATAATCCTTGATTCTGTTCCTGATTAGAAATATGTTTATCTCAAGCTTTGAATATACTTAATGACCCAGACTCCATAGCCCTCTGCACTAAAGATTCCACAGAATTCCCTCTGAGGGACAAAATAATTCCTCCTCTGTCTTTAATTGGGTGACTCCTTATTCTAAGATTATGTCCTTGCTTCCTAGACCTTTCCCTGCAAGGTGAAACAACCTCTCCGCATCTGCCATGGCAAATCTTATGTTGCAAAAAGGTCTTCTCTAACCTCCTAAGCCCAATGAGTACATAGACTGAGCCTCTGTCATTGGAAAAGTACTAAGTTACCTTTAATTGTCTGCCTCTCTTTTTGATTAAGCGTGTTACATTGGCAGTTTTCCAATTCTCTGGGACTTTTCCAGAACTTAAGGATTGTTGGAAGATTGCTATTGATATATCCACTGTAGCTAGTTCCTTTAAAACCCGAGGATGAAATCCATCAGATCCAGGGACTTATCGGCTTTTAGCCCTGTTAGTTTTCTTAGTATTTCACGAGTGATAATTATAATGTTTATTTTTCTATGTCTAGAGGACTGCCTTTCTACTCTTGGGCTTACATGGGATCTCTGCACAACAGGCAAGACTTCTCTTGGGGAAGCCAGAAATTGCTTTTAGACTCCAGAATAGCGAATGAAAACCAAGACTTGAATTTATCAATCTTGGTTTATTCCAAAGTGCTTCTCAGACAGGGAAATACTTTTGAATAGTACTTGCTACTCTGCTGTAGTAATTATAGCAACCAGTCCACAAACAGTAAAATCACACAAGCAGCATGGCAACAAAAGCCAAATCATGTTGTAGTGATAGTGACTGCAGGATAAATAGCTCAATGTTAAGATACCTAGGACAACTCCTATGCCTCTTCAGTGCCATGAAATCTTTTATGCCCATTTGAGGAGACAGATGAGACCTCTTTAGTGTTGTATCTGAAAGCTGACCCCATCAGTAATGCAGTGCTTCCACAGTAAAATAACAGAGTGCCTTAATTTTGTGCACAAGTTTATGAATTTATAAAATATATTCAGAGGCCATTTGGCTCATTCAGTCTGGCAGTCTTTTTGAAGAGCCTTCTGAAGATGCACAATCCCTGACTCCTTATGCTTATCCTTGCAGTGTTTCATGACTTTCAAGCATTTATTCAATCCCTTTGAAAATTGCTGTTGAACTGGTTGTATCACCCTGTCAGCTAGTGCATTTTACTTCATAAGCTAATAAAAACCGAAAGACCTGCGGATGCTGGCAATTAGAAGCAAAAGCCCAAATTGCTGGAAAAACTCAGCAGATCTTGCAGCATCTGAGTTTTTCAGTTGTTCTTCATGTTACTTCTGTTTTGCCATTCACCTGAAACCTGTGCCCTGATTCTTCAGCCATTGCAGACAGGTTACCTTTATTACTTTATTAAGCACTGAAATGAGCATGGCAACCTTTGATTTTTGTTAAACAGTGCTTTCAGATCTTCCCTTGACCTTCTCTGATCTAAAGCAATCGATCCAAGCTTCTCTCAGACTGGTTCTAGCAATGAGGGATTACAATCTAATAAATCTGTTCAAATTTTTTACGTTTTTCCTGATGGGTAGTGTACAAAATTGGACATAATACTGGTTCAGCTCTAGTATTTCATAAATATTCAATGGAATTTCCTGCTTTGGTGCTTTCTGCCTTCCATATAAAGCCAGAAATCCCATATTTATATCCTTTATCAGCTTTGTTTTAACCTGTTCTGACACTTACAAGGATTTCAAGTTATCAACCCTCAACCTTCTGACCCAAAGGTGAGGATGCTGATACCTAATTTTAAATTGATTATAGCAAGAGTGTGTTGAGCATTTGAGATTTTAATTTTGTAAATTCAGAAAGTCTATTTGCACTTTTTGGTGAGTAGGGAATATGCGTCCAAGGAAGGAGATGTTGAGGTGAAGTTACGAAATATCCTGTCAGAAACCATAATGGAGCAGAATCTGTGATTGTCTTAACAAGCATAATGTGATAAGTCTTTCAGAAAAAGAAAAACTAAAATGTATGAGATAAAGAACATTTCCATTATGGGTGGAAACCAGATGAGAAGGTTAGGCCATGATACAGTGAACATTTAGAAATCTAAGTGTAGTAACTGGACTTAAATACAGTTTGCATTTGGCCAATTCCTCTGTATTTGTATTTCTACTTTGTGATCTTCCTTCTCTTTCTCCTCTTGTCACCCTATAAACATAGCCTTCTATTGTTTTCTCCCTCATATTGTCTTGCTTCCCTTTAAGTCTGTCTATGCTATTCACTTCAAGCACTCCCAGGGGTAGAAGCTTCTATATGTTTGGTATTCTTCTATATTTGAAATTGAAATGTAAAGGTGATCCATTCCAGTAGTCACATTATTAATAAAAGTGTAAGCGTAACAATTTGTTACTGGTATCCATTCATGCTTAATTGGCATAAAACCTATCCCAAAGTTAAGCGTATTATCAGCTGAATGCAGGTCAAGTGCCAAATGTTCTTTGCTGGAATGGAACTATGAGTGAGACGTTTGGAATTGGACACAACACATATCAGAAAGTTACTGCGTGGTGCTACAGATATAGTAGAGTAGTTTGGCTGGATTGTTATTTTTGATATCTGGACTCCATCTTTTAAATAAACACTCAAATAATATTTTGTGCAGTCTCTATTGCATGCTGAACTGAGTTTGAATAATTCCACGTTTGAACAGACTTTGCTGTATCTAAATTAAATACTGGAAATATTCAGCTTGCATTGCAGTATCTCTGAAGAGAAAGTTAACATTTCAGGATGATTATCTTTTGGAACAGTTTGATGTTCTGCTTAAAAGCTTCTAATTGGAGGAATCATGGACATCTGCACCATAGTAAAAATGCCTTTTGACCCATCACGTCTGTGTTTGTCCAAAGCAACAACCTAACTATTCTAATCATGTTTTCCACCACTGGGCCTTACAGTCTTGTATGCTTTGGCATCACAAGTGCACATCTAAATACTTCTTAAATGTTTGAGGGTTTCTGTGTGTTCCACCCTTGCAGTGGTTGTTCCAGATTCTCACCACTCCCTGGGTCACAAAGTTTTCCCTCACATCTCCTCTAAACCTTCTGCCATTACCTTAAATCTATGCCGCATGGTAAAATTGATTACTTCATTATGGGGAAAAAGTATCTTCCTGTCTTCCCTATCTATGCCCCTCATAATTTTATACATCGCATTCATACCCTGTTTCAATCTCCTCTGCTCCAAGGAAAACAACCTCCGTCTATCCAGTTTCTCTTCATAACTGAAACTGCAGCCCAGGCAACATAATGGTAAATCTTCTTTGCACCCCCTCAGTGCTGTCACATGCCTCCTATAGTGTGGATCCCAGAACTGCACATAAATTCCAGCTATGGCCTAACCAATATTTTATACTGTTCCAGTATAACCTCACTGCTCTTAAACTCTATGCCTAATAAAGGCAAGTGTACCACATATCATCTTAACTACTTTATCTATCTTGTACAACAAGTCCATCTGATCATTGGTGCTTCCCAGGGTCTTGCCATTCATTATATTTGCCTTGTTTGTCCTGCCCAAGTGCATCACCTCACATTTATCCAGATTAAGTTCCATTTCCCTTGGACCAACCTATCTATAACTTCTTGTAGTCCAAAGCTATCCTCACGATTTACCACCCCACCAATTTTTGCATTGTCTGCAAACTCACTGACCAATCCTCCTAGTCAAATCTAAATTATTTATATAAGCTGCAAACAGCAAGGGCCCCAACATTGTCCCCTGTTGGACCCAACTGGACATAGACTTCCAGCCTACCAAACCACTCAGAACCTTCTCTCTGTTTAGGCTAATATCTCTGATTTCTATAAACCATATTATCTCTCTCATTAGTGATCACTAATCCAAAATATTCCTACATTCTTTAATTCCAAGCACAAATTATCACTGTGGTCCTTAATTGGCTCCATTCTTTCCTTCATTACCCTTTTTATCCGTAATATATCTATAAAACAACTCAAGATTTTACTTTATTTCACTTACCAGTATCATTTCCTTTCCCCTTTAGCTATCCAAATCTTCATTTGATGTTCCCTCTTTTTTTTATCATTTGTAGAAATGTGGGATTTGCTGGCTGGCCAGCATTTATGCCCGTCCCTAGTTATCCTTGAGAAGGTGGTAGCGAGCTTGCAGTCCACCTGCTATTGGTTGACTCTCAATACCATTAGGGAGGGAATTACAGGATTTTGATCCAGTGACAATAAAGGAACAGCGGTATTTTTCCAAGTGGCTTGGAGTGGAACTGGAAGGTTGTGGAGTCTCATATATCTTGTTGTGGTTCTGTTCGCCGAGCTGGGAACTTGTGTTGCAGACGTTTCGTCCCCTGTCTAGGTGACATCCTCAGTGCTTGGGAGCCTCCTGTGAAGCGTTTCTGTGATCTTTTCTCCGCCATTTGTAGTGGTTTGAATCTGCTGCTTCCGGTTGTCAGTTCCAGTTGTCCGTTGCAGTGGTCAGTATATTGGGTCCAGGTCGATGTGCTTTTTGATTGAATCTGTGGATGAGTGCCATGCCTCTCGGAATTCCCTGGCTGATCTCTGTTTGGCTTGTCCTATAATTGTAGTGTTGTCCCAGTCGAATTCATGTTGCTTGTCATCTGCGTGTGTGGCTACTAAGGATAGCTGGTCGTGTCATTTCGTGGCTAGTAGTGGGACAACGCTACTATTATAGGACAAGCCAAATAGAGAACAGCCAGGGAATTCCTAGAGGCATGGCACTCATCCACAGATTCAATCAATAAGCACATCGACCTAGACCCAATATACCGACTACTGCAACGGACAGCTGGAACTGAGAATCGGAAGCGGCAGATTCAAACCACTACAAATGGCGGAGAAAAGATCACAGAAGCGCTTCACAGGAGGCTGCCAAGCACAGGATGTCACCTAGACAGGGGACGAAACGTCTGCAACACAAATTCCCAGCTTGGCGAACAGAACCACAACAATGAGCACCCGAGCTACAAATCTTCTCTCAAACTCTCATATATCTGCTGCCCTTGTCCTTCTAGGTGAAAGTGGTTGTGGGTGTGCTCAGTCTGTAATCCTCTAAGGCTTCTGTTTTGAACCCTAGGTTACTCCCATAAGTATCCTTTGTTCTGCTAATGCAATACTGTAAAACTCTTGATATCTCGGGTTCACAGGATTTGATGGTCCAACCCTTTTAATTAGAGCATGCTGGTCCTATACTCTACATATTTCCGTCTTCTATGTATCCCACTGTTCTGTGACAGATTTATTGAAAGTATCAGTTCCCATTCTACCTTGGCCAAATCAACTGATCTTAAAATCAGTTTTTCACCAATGAGAACTTTGATTTCAGGCCCATCCTTGGCTTTTTCCTTGACAATCTTGAATCTAAAGGAGTGTTGATTGCTGAGTACAAAATGCTCCCCCACTAATACTTCAATTACTTGTCTAGCTTTATTATCTTTATTCAGTCTTGTCTAATAGTTGGCAATGAAACCAGTTGAATGGACTGCAACAGCAGCTAATGAGTCTAAATTCGTCAGATTCCATCACTTAATGGCATTTTGATTTGTTTCTATCTTGAATTTGGGACCTGCCAGTTCAAAGTACTGATAGTCAGTTCACATCATTCAAATACATAGTGTTAATCGCTGATACCTATTTAAATATATGACATTATAGTAATTCCATAATATGCTGGAACCCTGAGAGCTGGAGTGAAGAGTTAGTCTGTTACAGATAATGTATAGAAACCAGAATCTTTAAAGCCAGTTCAGTTATCAGATTCTGACACAAAAATGGTTGGGAGTTGTAGATTAATAAGCAGGAGTATTTTGTTCCAATTAATCTCCACTTTAGAGATCCACACTGTCTGTGTGGAATTTGCACAATCTCCCCATGTCTGTGTGGGTTTCCTCCAGGTGCTCTGGTTTCCTTCCATAATCCAAAGATGTGCAGGTTAGATGAATTGGCTATGCTAAATTGACCATAGTATTAGGTGCATTAGTCAGGGGTCAATGTAGGGGAATGGGTCTGGGTGGGTTACTCTTCGGAGGGTCGATGTGGACTTGTTGGGCTGAAGGGCCTGCTTCCACACTAGGGAATCTAATCTCGATTGTGATGCTGTCAAAGCACAAAATACTAACAATGCTGTTTTGATGCAAAATATGATGGGCTATGACGACCAGCACCACCTGCAGGGAACTTGAACCTCACATGAAGAGTATTCCAAAAACATAAAAGCTAAGGAAAATGAGTAGGTTCCATCATTTGTATTTCAATATAAGACTTTAAAAGTATAATTCGCTGAAGTATAAATTGATGTAAAAGCCCAGTTTTGAAGTTGGAATGCTAACTTGAAGTAGTTAACATAGACCCTTATGAAAGTTTAAAGGTGTCATATTTGTTGTAAAATTCAAAGAGCTTTTCTTGGATTGCATCTTGATATGGAAACTTTCAGTCAAGGTCCACTCTGGGAATTACATATAGCATAGAGTCATAGTCATAGAGACGTACAGCATGGAAACAGACCCTTCGGTCCAACTCATCGTTGCCGACCAGATATCCCAACCTAATCTAGCCCCATTTGATTAGTTTTTTTTTTCAGGGAATAAAATGTACTATGATTCAACATTTAAAGATTTATTCTCTTTATTGTTATTTAGGAACTAAAATGCTGAATCATGTGTTAAACATCTGTGAAAAGGATGGGACTTTTGACAATATTTATCTGTGAGTATGCACTATTTTCTTCAAACCAGTTCGTTCCCAGTAGATAATTGGATTTAGAGATGGTTGCTCTTTAGGTTTCTATGGTGATGTTGCTTGTTTAGCAAGTGCATTTCTGTACACTCAGAGCAAATTTGTATCCTCCACCTGCACAGTCTAAATGCAAGCTTAATAACACTAATGAACATTGAGATACTCCTTGTATCTATCAATGGTTATTTATCAGTGGGAACTAGCTAATTCCTTTATTAGCTACGAGGCTGATCACTAGTTGGAAATCCTTTTAGATCTCCAGACTTCAAGTCATATCCACGTCTTCTCATGGTGAATCCTCTGAACCTCTACCTTATAGTGGAAGCAGAGATATTGGAAGGGTGAATGCAACAGGTAAAGTGTTTTGTAATTTCTGTGGATATGGCACAACTGCAAACTAGTATGGACTGTGGAAAAAATTGTGAAAACAACTAAACACTTTGAATTGCAGTGGATGGTCAGTACAAAGTGCATAGAAATCTTGGACCCTCCTTGCCTTTAAGATCATATAAATGCAACTGAATAGGGGCAGTAGCATTCATCCTTCCTTCACTATGATCAGGTTCCTTAGAATCGGTCTTGTGTTTATGTGACAATAGAAATCAAAATAATTATTCATTCATTCTGTTTCCTTCGGGACTTGAGTCGAGGTGTTCTGACACAGTAGTATGTCTCCCTTGAAGATTAGAAGTTCAGAAATGGTTTTACGTACTGAGGTGCATGTAAATTGCAGAATTTATTATAAAGTGTCAGCTTTGGGAAGGTATTCTTGTGAAGACATTGCTTGTGGGGCAGACAGGTGAATTATCATTATTGTTTTGAGCTCTGATTGAAGTACCCATTAGTTCTTTTATACTGTGTAAAGTGCACAGCATGCATAAATAGCACCCAAATTTAAAAATAACATAATAGAAAACCATTTAAATAGCAGCAAGTTGGCTATTGATCAGTCAGTGCTAGATGTATTCTGGACAGCTGTTGGAACTGCCAGTGACATGAATATGGTCACAGACTGTTCTTGGTGTAAATTTGTTCCTTTCAAACTTCCATTGATACAGCAGACAGCAACTGTCATTTAATTTTGCTATTGGTTAATGAGGGTTTGGAAATGATCTGGCTTAGTCTTCTCAGAATGAACTTGCAGTGATGTTCGTTACTTTGTCTCCCAATCCAAATTAGAGATAAAGTGATGTCTATCCACTGTGTGCTGGAATAACAGTGCATGCACACTTCATGAGTGTAACATTCGTGAAAAATCAAAAGATCTTGGTGCGAATGCTCAGTTCAGTGTGTAAATTGAATCCAAAGCACATTCCGTTCCCTATCCTGAGGTGTCCTTGCTTCATTTCCCTTTGGGATGTGGTTAAGCCCTGTCTCCAGATTTGAACTGCATTTACAAACTTAAGAACAGCCATTGCTGCAGCTGTACTATAAATGTGATCTGATGTGATGCTGAATTTCTAAAGCTGCAATGTACATTAACACTGTGTTTACCTTTTCAGGCACGTTCAAATCAGCAATGAATCAGCTATTGAATTCTACAGAAAATTTGGCTTTGGAATAATAGAAACTAAAAAGAACTACTACAAGAGGATAGAACCAGCTGATGCACATGTACTGCAGAAAACCCTCAAATACATTTCTCCATGCCAGAGTGTGGAAAATCAAAAGTGAAATAGTGGCTGAGCTTGCACGTTTGTTGCCAAAAAATGTCTGTACAGACGGTTGGGGGGTGCGTGTCGAGAGGAACCTGTTCTCTACAACGCGTTGTGGCAATATTCTTACCACGTTAACCTGAAACCACTCAAAATTATTCTTGCATAAAGCATTCTGTATCTTCACCCGTTAGAATTAATGTATCTGAGACAAACAACCCATCTGCCAGAACTGTAATCAAAGCATGGGGTTTGGGCATGTTTTTATTACTTTACCAGGTTCTATATGGGATTTTTTTTTTGTTTTCCAATTCAAACGTGCAAAGAAGTGATCTGATTTTGTATTTAAAAGAAATTCAGACCTATTCATGCATAGTTCATTTTTTTTCCATAAAAGTTGAATTAGTACTTTCAAGAACTAATTGTCCTATGAACTTATTTGTGCCTATTGGAGTTAAATCTCCCACTTTTCATTTCATGGAATAAATATTTCAATTTTAAAGGTGAGACTGGATAGTCTTGTGTGCTCACTGGTTCATTTTGTCAGCAGGAATCTTGTCCTATCCTTTGTGCTGCTGGCAAAGTCCCATGTGCCCACGCTTTTGTCTTGATTCCACTGTTTGTTTCTACTCAATGTCTAGAACAGCTATCTGTTTCATAACACAAGCCTGTGTTACACAAGAGTTGGATGAGACTTCGCTGGAAGACAAAGGGTCAAATGAAGTGATGAATGAAGTTTTGGATAAATTATTAAAAATTTACTTTTTAGAAATCTTCCATGTGGTGTGAATGTCACTAGCAAAGTTATTACCTATCCCTATTTGCCCTCGAGAAGGTGTTGAGCTGTTGCATTGAACCTACTGCAGTCTACCTACACTGGGGCGGCACTGTGGCTCAGTGGTTAGCATTGCTGCCTCACAGCGTCAGGGACTCTGGTTTGATTCCCCCCTCGGGCGACTGTATGGAGTTGTATATTCTCCTCTTGTCTGCATGGGCTTCTTCCAGTTGCTGCAGTTTCCTCTCACATTCCAAAGATGTTAGGTGGATTTGTCAAGCTAAAATTGCCCATAGTGTCCAGGGATGTGCAGGCTATGTGGATTAGACATAAGAAATGCAGAATTACAGGATAGGGTAAGGGAGTGGTGAGTCTGGGTGAGGTGCTCTGATGGTCAGTGTTGACTTGATGGGCAAAATGGCATGCTTCCTCACTGCAGGGATTCTGTGATCCTATTCTATGAAGTTGTAATATTTTGATCCAGTGGCACTGAAGGAAGGCTAAAATATAGATCGAGATTGAGATGGTGCGTGGCTTCCAATTTGCAGCTGGTGGTTTTTCCATACCTCTATTGCACATATTGTTCTAGTTGGTAAGGTGCTATCAAAGGAGCCTTGGTGAGTTGTAATAATGCTTTAAAGATGGTGTACATAATTTCCCTTGTGCATCAGTGGTGGAGTATGTGAATGCCAATAAAATGTGAAGATGTAAAAAGCACAGCAGGTCAAGCAGCATCAGGTGATCAGAAGAGTCAATGTTTCGGGAAGGACCCTTCATCAGGTCCTGCCTGTAACGTCAACTGTCCTGTTTCTGTGATGCTGCTCAACCTGCTTTTTTTTTCCAGCTTCGCATTTTACCAGCTCTGACTTTCCAGCATCTGCAGTCCTCACTGTCTCCAAGTCAGAGTATGTGAATGGTTGGTGGATGCAGTTGCTGATCAAGTGGACTGCCTTGAATGTTGGAGCTGTGTCACCCAGCCTAGTGAAAAGTATTCCATCACATTTCTGACTTGTGCCTTGCAGATGGTAGGCTAGCTTAGAGACATTAGATTTGTTACCCCAGAATATTCTTTTAAATATATTTATTCTTTCATGTGATGTCGCCATCACCAGTAAGGCTATTTGCTCTCCATTTTTAATTGCCCTTAGACTGAGTGACTGAGCAGAGTATTGCAGAGGATAGTTTACCTCATTGCTGTGGGTCTGGAGTCACTTGTAGGCCAGACCAGTTAAGGAAAGCAGATTTCCTTCCGTAAAGAATGCTTAGTGAATTTTGGTTTTCGTGACTATTGATGATTCCATCACTGGACTATTTTCAATTCTAGATTTGTTTCTTAAATTTCAACAGCTGTCACAATAGATCTGAGCAATAGCTTGGCCTGTTAGATTACTAGTCTAGTGATAATACCATTACTCCACCATCTTCTCAGGATTCCCAGTCACTGTCTGGCCATTAGAGCTACAGTATTCATATAGTTGATTCAGTTCCATTTCTCATCAATGATAATTCCCCCAGAATATTGATCGTGGGGGATTCAGTCTAGGTAATGGCATCAAATAAGGAAATGCTAGAGGAATTAAATACCTAATTTAGTTTGACCTTTACAGAAGAAGACACATAACCTGTCTGAAGTGCTGGGGAAGCAAGGGTCTATTGGAAGTAGGAATTAAAGTGAGGTTAGTTTAAAAACTGAAAGCTGATACTACATAAGATCGGTGGTAAAATATTGGTATGGATTGTGAATTAGTACGTTATGGTAGTATTGGTATGGATTAGTTAGCAACCAAGAAACACAGCAGGAATAAATTGGTCATCAAAGTTTGGGTGAAGATTTGTAGCTCGGGTGCTCGTTGTTGTGGTTCTGTTCGCCGAGCTGGAAATTTTTATTGCAAACGTTTCGTCCCCTGTCTAGGTGACATCCTCAGTGCTTGGGAGCCTCCTGTGAAGCGCTTCTGTGGTGTTTCCTCCGGCATTTATAGTGGCCTGTCCCTGCCGCTTCCGGTTGTCAGTTTCAGCTGTCCACTGTAGTGGCCGGTATATTGGAATTCCCAAGAATTCGACTGGGACAACACTACCATTATAAGGCAAGCCAAACAAAGAACAGCCAGGGAATTCCTAGAAGCATGGCACTCATCCACAAACTCCATCAACAAACACATCGACCTGGACCCAATATACGGCCACTACAGCGGACAGCTGAAACTGACAACCGGAAGCGGCAGGGACAGGCCACTATAAATGCCGGAGGAAACACCACAGAAGCGCTTCACAGGAGGCTCCCAAGCACTGAGGATGTCACCTAGACAGGGGACGAACGTTTGCAACAAAAATTTCCAGCTCGGCGAACAGAACCACAACAATAAATTGGTCATTTTTGGAGTGGAAAGTGCTGCAGGGGTCAGTGTTTCATTCCCAGCTATTCAAATATATATCAGCGAATTCGATGAGAGAATGGAGTGTAATATTTCAAAGTTTGCTGATGACCGAAATAATGTTGTGTTGCAAGAAAGATGTAAGGAGACTTCAAGACAATTTAAACAAGTTTGGTGAGTGGACAAATGTATAGTAGACGCAGCATAACATGGATAAATATGAAAGTTGTCCATTTGGATAGGCAAATAGATGTTGGGTGAAGGTCCAGAGAAAAAGCTAACCACCTTAGGATATATGGTAGACTCGTTTCAGACTGAGGTGAAGAGACATTTTGTCACTTGGAGATTGGTGAACTGTGGAATTCTCCATCACAGAGTACCATGCAAGCCAATTCACTGCTTTTAAGAAAGAAATAGATTTATTGATGCTAAAGATATCCGAGTCTGGGGATGGAGCAGGCGTATGGTGTTGAAGTAGAGGATCAGCTGTGATCCATGTGGAGTAGGCCCACATTTTTTCCTGCATCTATTATTTACATTTATATGAACGTTGTGGAGTGATGATTAAATTCTGTCTTATTGGAAACTATCATTATTCACATTTGTACAATGTGAATGTTATTTGTTACTTAACAGTCCAGATCTTGCTTTATAGGAATACAGGTGGTTTCAGCACTGGAGGAGATGGTACTGGACACTAGGCAATTATTTGAGAGCATTCCCACTTCTGAGCATATGATGGAGGGAGGCATCATTGAAGTGACTGAAGCTGAGGACACTACCCTAAGGAACTCCTGCAGTAATGTTCTGAGACTGATTGATTGATTGTCATTGAAGGTCAAGCCAACCATCTATCTTTGTGCTGGGTATGATTCTATGAATGGAGTCCCATTCCTTGATTCTCATTGCCTTCAATTTTACCAGCTCCTTGATGCCACTCTTGGTCAAGTGCTGTCTTTTATCAAGAGTAATCACTGTCACCTCTCAAGTCCATCTCTTTATCCACGTTTGGTGGAAGGCTACAATGAGATCAGGACCTGAGGGTAGTGAAAGTATGTAACTTCACATTTTCCCACATTACGTTGGTCTCATTGTATTCCATCTATCAACTTGTTTCCAAATCATTTGCAGCCTCTGTGTCCTCACAGATTTCATTCCCGCTTAGCTTTGTATCACCAACCTACTTAGATGATGAGACAGAGGGTAATATGTCTAATTCGTTAGTACATATTATAAATAACTCAGACGACAGTTATGAATCTTGTGGTACTCAACTATTCACAGCCTCCCAACTTAGAAATTCCCCATTCGTGACTGCTTTTTGGTTACTGTTAGTTCGCTAAGCTCATCCATGCAAATGTATTGATCCAACTCCAGGGGCCCTTATTCTATATTAATCTTTTGTGTGTCACATTATTGAATGCCTTGCAGAAATCCAGAGATACAAATCTATTGGCTCCCTTTTATTTACCTTTTATTAGTTACACACTTAAAAAGTTAATATTTGTCCAAACAAGATTTCTAAAGTTTTTCTAAAATCATGTTGACTTTGATCATATTATGCTTTTCTAAGTGCATTCATTTTTTTTGATTGTAGATTTTAGCATTGGTGATGAGCTTCAGTGCATTTATACAAATTGAATGTTTCAGCACTATCATGTAATACCTTGCCTGTCTTCTCTTTTGTTATACAGTATATCAATGAGTTTGGATTTCAGACAGACTGGTTGAGGAAAAGGCAAGGTCAACAACCACCTTTGGCTTCTATATAACACTGTTTGTTTGTTCTGTATTAAGACTCAATATTATAATACATAGTTTTCCAAGATATACCAAGATCTAATCTTACTGTCCTATTTTTGAAAGGCAATTCCGTGAACTCTACCACCTAATGCTTGTCATTCTAATTCTACATGCTTATCTGCACATTTCTCATGTTCACATAGCTAGACTTCATGCTGCTGCTCTCTTGCATTTATTTAATTCTGTATACAATGCTATTTATTAGAGTGAGGAACAACTCCTTGACATCATCACAAGGTTGTTCCAAGGTCCCAGTGTCTCTGAACAACTCTCCTCCAAGCTTTTCTTCTGCCATGATAAATATTAATTAAGTTACGTGATCAGTATTTACCCTGTTTACTATACAATGTTTCCTTTTATCTCTCCCAATGCTCCCTGAGTCTTTGACTTTGTTCATCTTCATTGGTCAGGTGGGTAAGGAAAGTCTTTGATTAGGTATAGAAAAAGTTGTGGTGAAGTTAGGGAGTGTTTGTTTCTCTGCTGACTTCTGTTATATTGAAAATGTAATTGATTTTGGTGGTCTGGCCACCACCTTGAATAGGAAGTGCAAAACGGGGATCAGTCAAAGGTAAGTGGCATTTTGTGACACACTGTACTTACTTATTCCAGTTGTGCACGTGGTTCCTGCTCTAAAGGAGGCAAAGAAGAGGCAGAAACGATTTGATGAAGTGACGGGAATGCAATAGATGTGTGTTTCTCATCGATCTGTTGTCTATCTATCATATGATCTAATTTTCTTCCCACATAGTAGTGTGATAACCCATTATGTAATCCTGAAGCTGTTCATTCCATACAAATTGTGCTTTCCACATTCACCAGTTTGCTGATTTTTATCAAATGGATCTGATAGTTTGAATTTTTTCAGTGTAAAGATTAGTATGGATGATTTTTATTACATTGGCTGATTGTTGATAGGCCATAGACATTGTTTTATTTCCTTGATCTCGAAGATCATTTGGATTTTGATCTGTGTATGATACTGTTGCTTCCATGTTAAACTCTTAGTTAATTAAAGTTATTTATTGAAACTTTCTTGTTGTAGAGATTGTAGTACTAAAAGTGAAAGATGTTAAAAGTTTCTGCAGTTCTAAAAGCTGCTTTTTAAAGTAAATTTTGGTTTTCTGATATCGGAATGTTGTCTTGAGACTAAGGACGGTACACCTTTTCCAAGATGGCTGAAGGATTCCTAACAATCGTTGAGTGGAAACTTTCCCAAAATGATGTTAATTGATAAGATACAATGATCTTTGACTATCAAACTTGGCATGTTTTTTTTCCCTTTAAGGGATCAAATCTGCTTTGGGTGTCTGACAATCTGCCTCTTTCAGTGCTTGGTCTGGATTTATCTCCTTGGCTATGAGTTGGCTTTTTACTATGTTTTTTTTAGATAAAATTTGTATCATCTGTTACTGGCTATAAAAGGCTTTTAGTCAGAATTTGTTCTTTTTGGTGGTTTTTCTGAAGAAGTTTTCTGTTGAGATGCGTTTTCTTCAGTGGCTTCACTGACTGCTAGCTGGCCTTAAAGCTGTCCCAAAAATTTTTTTGAAAAAGTGATCACTTTTAGTTCTTAAAAATAATTTCAGGTCTGTTTCTTAATCTTCAATGCTGTCATGATTTTTTTAAAAGTATGGTTTTTATGTCCCCCCATAAATTTGGGTTTAAGTCAGACTTGTCAAGAAGAAGGCAAGACCAATCTCTTTAGGCTTGGGCTTATTATCTATTTATTATGTGTTAAGCCTAAACATAACTCTACGCAGTATTTGGAGATATACATGGCTCTAATCTTAGTGTTACATTGTTGAAAGACTATCCCATGAACTGTACTGCTTCACGTTAGTCTGTCAACTCCATATGCTTACCTGTACGTTTCTAACATTTCATGTGGTTCGAGTTCAGGTTCCAGTTAGTTTTCCATGTATTTCTCTTTTCCCTCTCTTTAACTCCACTTACTGCTATTTATGCCCAGTGAGGAGTAGCTCCGTAATGTAAATACAAGTTTGCTGCAGGGTTGTAAAGCCTTAGCACCTGCTACCTAATCATAAATTTTGTGTCTGTTGGTTCTCCAATCTCCCGGTGTCACTTAGTTATTTTACGTTGGCCTAGATCTCAAACAAATGAAGATGTAAATCCCCAGACGGGACCTTTCGGTTTTGAGATCGGTCAAAAGAATCAATGCAATGCATTCTGCATAAAGCAAGGTTATTAGTTTAATAAAGTAAGGCAGCCTGACACAATTCTGTCCAGCAACACAGAGGTTAACGCTTCTGTGTTCTGTGGTGAAATTGTGCAATTACAACTGAACAATAAGCATTTATTCTGTTTTTAAGAGACAGTGCAGCCAGCCTTAATTACAAGAAAAGACCAACCAACTGTAATATGGTGACAATTTTTGTTTCCCTATCCACAGATGTTACCACTATCCTTACCCCACCCCACCCCACCCCACCCCACCCCATAAACCTCATTTTTAATCAGCAAGGAACTTGAGTATTTCCAGTATATATTCAGAGTCTACTCTTATACTTTCATTATAACAATGAAATATGTCAGAGTTGTACAGCACACGGACAGACCCTTCGGTCTGTCTTGTCCATGCTGACCAGATATCCTAAATTCATCTGTGCCATTTGCCAGCATTTGGCCCATATCCCCCCAAATCCTTTCTATTCATGTACCCATCCCGATGCCTTTTAAATGTTGTTGTAATAGTATCCGCCTCCACCACCACCTCTGGCAGCTAACTCTACACACGCACCACCCTCTGCCTGGAAAAAAGTTGCCCCTTTTAAATCTTTCTCTTCTCACTTTAAACTTATTTCCTGTAGATTTGGACTCCCCTACCCTGGAGGAAAACAGCCCCAGCCTACTCAACATCTCCCTCTAGATCCAACCCTGATTAACATCCTTGTTAAACAAGAACAGAAGTTGTTGGATAAGCTCAGCAGATCTGGAAGCATCTGTGAAGATAAATCCAGAATTAACGTTTCCGGTCCGCTGACCCTTCCTCAGAACTTCTCCTTAGCTTTTCCAGCAATTTCTTCTTTTTCTTTTGTTTCTGATTTACAGCATTTCTTTCGGTTTTTATTTAACACCCCCGTTAAACGTGGTGTTCCCTGAGCAGGACTCGAACACTCGACGCCATGACTTTAGCCCGGGGTGGGGGAGGGGATGAGGGTGGAGAATGCTCGTTCGAACAGCGATCCGCCTTCCGATTGGGTACGCCCCTTGACGCACGCACGCGCTCAAACCCCTCCCCGGGCTCGCTGTCAATCGTGTGACGTCACATAACACTGGCCCCGCCCCACCCTCACCAGTACTTCCGGCTCCGACTCGAGTGGTGTCTCCCATTGGCACCATGACGTCACGGCCGGAGCTCGGATAGGCTGATCGCCATGACAACGGAGGGCAGCAGGTTAGGGTGTACGAGGAGCTGAGGTTCTGGGGTTGAGGGGTGGGGTGGGGGGGAGGGCGGGTTGGGCAGGGGTGTGGGGACGAAAGGCCTGAAACCCCCCCCCACCCCCTTCCAAGATACAGAGAAAGTTCCAGCAGTTTTGGACAGGGGGGAGGGAGGGGGTGGGGGGGTAGGTTGACCCCCTCACCCTCAGCCTTGCACCCAATCCTCAGGCCTGCAGCTGCCTTTGTCGAGGGTGGGATGATCGGAGGGAGGGAGTAGAGGCCTACTATTAATTCCCCTCCCCCCAGCAGATGATATGCTGTATGATTAGAGTCTAGGATCCTGGTCTCTTCAGCCCTGCACTTTAAGCCCACCCCCACCCATCCCATTCTCTACACTCCACCCACTAACAAGCCTCACCTCCCATCCCCACTCCTCCAAAAGTTAGGGCAGCAGGGAGAGGTGGGCAATGTGGGTACCGACTGCCTGGATTATGCAGGAGCCTCCAGAAGTGGATTCCTTCCTGACTGCACTCTGAGGTAAGGTAGTTCACTTTAGGGGATGGGAGTTAATTGTTCGTGTGGTTGCAGAATTGCGATACACTTTCTCCATCCACTTGTCCTGGCATCGCACTGTGCCTCCAGTCTCTAAATTCCACAATGAGAATGTAAACTAGTGTCAGACATGCCTTATGAGGTGACACCTTCATCATTGAAGCAGTATGAACCCACAAGTCTCTGATTCAAATGTGAGTTCACAATCCAGGCTGGTGCTCTGTTGCCATTTATGCCATACAGAAGGAGTGGTGCCATGTGTGTCAAAATGATTTTTGACTGCTCAGGTGGATGTAAAATATTGAATGGTAGAATTTAAAGATGAACAGGAGATTGATGCCCTGGCTAATATTTACTTGCCAACATAAACTGAAAAACTGGTGACTCTCACTTTGCTGTTTGCAAATTGATTGTTGCTTTTTCTAAATTGCAATAGTGATTATACTACTGAAGTATTTCATTTACTGAAAATTACTTGACAAATCCTGAAAGGCTCTAGAGAAATGAGTCTTTGTCTTTTTCCTCTTTGCCAATTCTACCTTCTTTCCACTGCTTCACCATTGGCAGCTTAGCCTTCAACTGCCCTGATTCTGAGATCTGAAATTCTGTCCTTTAATCTTTCTGGTACTGTCACTTCTTGTAAGGCTTTTCTTAAAACTCACTCTTTGATTAAAGGTTTTGGTCACCTACCCTAATATCTCCTTTTGTGCTCAGTTGTTGTTGCTGCTTGAAGGTCCTGTGAAATGCTCTCGGACACTTTTACTTTGTTACAGTCAGTATATAAATGCAAATTGTTGTTGACTAGTTATTGTGTATGACCAAAATTATGTGGTCTTGTGAATGTTTAGTGAAGGATGTTGTGAAACCTGAAAGGGTTCAGAAAAGATTTGCAAGGATTTTGCCAGAGTTCAAAGGTTTGGGCTGTTTTCCCTGGAGTGTTGGAGGCTGAGGGGCGACATTATGGGGATTTATAAAATCATGAGGGACATGGATAGAGTAACTAGACAAGATCTTTTCCCTGAGGTGGGAGAGTCCAGAACTAGAGGGCATAGATTTGTGCTGAGAGGGGATAAAAGCAAACTAAGGGGCAACTTTTTCACGCAGAGGGTGGTGCATGTATGGAATGAGCTGCCAGAGAAAGTGGTGGGGGCTGGTACAATTACAACATTTAAAAAGCATCTGGATGGGTATATCAATAGGAAGGGTTTAGAGGGATAAAACTTAAATGTTGGTAAATGGGACGAGATTAATTTAGGATATCTGGTTGGGATGGGCATGTTAAACCGAATGGTCTTTTTTAGTGCTGTACATCTCTGTGACTCCATTACTGCTGTCCTTGCACCATGTCTTCGTGGCTTCTGCAAATGTCAGAATGCACACACTACACCTGCGTTAACTTACTGCATCTCTGTGCCAACTGTATAGCTGTGGCTTTGTACTCCCAAAGTATTTGAGCTATTCAATGCAAAACTCTAGGAAGGTGAGGGAGAAAGGAACAGGGGGATATACTGATAGGGGGAGATGTGAGAGAAGCATGAAAGGGACTCCTGGACCTGCATTACTCGTGTGAATGTCTGTTCTATGCTGTCAGTTGTCTGTGCAATCAGTACGTGTCTTTATGCCATATACACTACAGTTACATTGTACAATAAAGGCTTTCTTGGGAAAGTTGCTGTGCATGTCTCAGTGATTTCTTACATTGTTTTAGAACCATTGCATGTACAGAATAATCAGTCAATAATTATCTATAGTTTTGGTATTCTAAAACATACCCATGTATGACGACAACAACCTGCCTTTATAAAGTAACTTTAGTATGGGATAATGTACTAAGATCTGTCATGAGACATTCTGAAACCAAATTTGACACAAACCACATGAGATATTATTACAAGTTGGGGGAGACAATGAAATAAAGAAATTGAAAATGGAAATTCCAGATGTTAGGGCCTGGGAAGTTGAATATCAATTAAAATATAAAATAGCAGTTAGACAAACTTCCAATTTTCCATTTGGAAATTGATAGTTTGTTTAACTGCTATTTTTTTCCCAACTGGACTTGCATTTATGGAAGGAATTGTAAAAACAGGTGAAGGCCATTCACCCCTCAAAAGATGCATCATTTAGTTGTTTTTTTAATCCACTTGTGAATTCCAACCACCTAAATTGATTCCATACCTTTTTAACCTTAAGAGGTTGAAAAGCATGTACCGAAGATCTATATTTACTGGCAGCCTGCTTTAGAAAGTAGTGTTTGGTCAAAACATATCAAGCCTTCCATTGCAGCATTTCAAAGGTTTAGGGTTGAGAGACCTTTGCAAAGTCTTGCTTGGGTTCAAGCAGCACTCTGCATGTAACAGGACTGAGTGACTCAATCCTAAATAATGTGTTAAAACAACAATTTTCCTAATCAGTTAGACAGTTCTTGTATTTTGGTGAAACAACAGGGCTGGACTTGTACAAATAATGGTAGAGCCATAGATAGTGATGTAGAACAGAGAGACCTGGGGATTCAGGTACGTAATTCTTTGAAATATGCGTCACAGGTAGACAGGATGGTTAAGAAAGCATTTACCATGCTTCCTTCATTGCTCAGACTTTTTGAGTATAGGAGTTGGTATGTCATTTTGAGGTTGTAAAAGGATGTTGGTGAGACCTCTTCTGAGGTACTTTGTCTGGTTCTGGTCACCCTGGTATAGGAAGGATATTTCTAAAGTGGAGAGAGTTGAGTAAAGATTGATTTGATTTATTGTAGTCACATGTAACTAAGTATGCTGAAAAGCTTTGTTTTGTGAGCAGTTCAGGCAAATGATAGCAAACAAGGACATCCAGATCACAGGGCGGTTAGAGTGAGACATGCAAGGTTTTAGCTGCAACAGGAGGTGTGCAAAGCAAGATCAATATTATTTGAAGTTAGAGAGGTCCATTAAGCAGTCTACTAATAGCAGAGAAGAAGCTGTTCTTGAACCTGTGGTGTATGTGTTCAAGCTTCTGTATGTTTTGCCTGACACCAAGATTGGAATTGAGCATGACCAGGATAGGTGGGGTCTTTGATGTTGACCGCCTTTCTGCAGGAATGAGAGTATAAATAAAGGATTGTTAGCTTCTGTGCACACAACTTTCTGTAGTTTCTTAGGGTCCTGGATGGAGCAGTCTGTACCAGACTGTTACGCACCCACGTAGAATGCTTTCTATGGTACGTCTGTAAAGGTTGGTGAGGGTGCTTATGGATATGCTGAACTTCATAAGCTACCTGAGGAATAAGAGCCTTGGTGTGCTTTCTTGAACATTGCATCTACATGGGAGATCAAGGACAGATCATTGGTTATTGTAACTCCTAGAAACTTGATGATTAGATTAGATTCCCTACAGTGTGGAAACAGGCCCTTCGGCCCAACAAGTCCACACCGACCCTCCGAAGAGTAATCCACCCAGACCCATTTCCTTCTGACGATGCACAGTTTAGTATAGCCAATTCACCTGCCCTGCACATCTTTGTGACTGTGGGAGGAAACCGGAGCACCCAAAGGAAACCCACACAGACATGGGGAGAATGTGCAAACTCCACACAGACAGTCGCCCGAGGCTGGAATTGAACCTGTGATCCTGGTGCTGTGAGGCAGCAGTGCTAACCACTGAGCCACTGTGCTGCCCATGATCTCCACTTCAGCTGGAGATAGGGGTGTGTCCTGCTTGTTTCTTCCTGAAGTCAATGATCAGTTGTTTTGTTTTGCCGACATTGAGTGAAAGGTTGTTATCATTGCACCACGACATCCCAAGCACTCTATCTCCTTCCTGTATTCTGACTCATCATTGTTCGATAGTCGTCCTACCACGATGGTGTTGTCAGCAAGGCTGTAGATGTCTTTCGAATGGAATTTGGTTGCACATTCACTGGTGTACAGGAGTACATTAGGGGGCTGAGAAGTCAATGTTAAGGATTATTGTGGAGGAGATGCTGATGTCTATCTTCTCTGATTGCGCTCTGTGGAACGGGAAGCTGAGGATCCAATGCAGAGGGTGGAGCTGAGAATGAGGTCTCAGTTTTAAGATTAGACTGTTAGGGATTATGGTGTTGAAGGCAGAGCTGTAGTCAATGGATAGGAAGCTGATGTAGGTGTCCTTGTTATCCAAATGTTCCAGGGATGAATATGGGGCTAGGCAAATAGTGTCCGCTGTGGACTTGTTTTATTGGTAGGCAAATTGCAGGGATCGAGGCATGCTAGGAGACTAAAGTTGGTGAATGCTGTGACCAGCCTCTTGAAAATTATGGTTGTCAGAGCCACTGGGCAGTAGTCATTGAGGCATATTGCATGTGTTTTCTTTGATGGTACACTGATGACCAAGATGTTGCTGGGAATGATGATAAAAGTAGGCTGGGACTTTTTTCATTGGAATGTAGGTGGTTGAGAGGTAACCTTATAGCAGTTTATAAAGTCATGAGGGGCATAGATAAGGTGAAGAGCAAGGGTCTTTTCCCTAGGGTGGGGGATTTCAAAGCTATGGGGCATATTTTTAAGACGGGAGGAGAAAGTTTTAAAAAGGACATGAAGGGCAACTTTGTGGTTTGTATGTGGATTGAATTGCCAGAAGAAGTGGTGGATACAGGTACAATTACAACATTTAAAAGACATTTGGATAAGTAAGTGAATAGGAAAAGTTTGAAGGGATATGGACCAAATGCAGGAAAGTGGGACTAGTTTAGTTTGGGAACATGGTTGGCATGGACTGAAGGGTCTGTTTCCATACTGTATAAATGAAAGAAGTTAAGATAATCTTAATACAAAGAAAGCAAGCTATTTTATATGTATTGAAAGAAAGACAACTTTATTAAAATACAAAAGGTAATCACAAATTTGTAATTGAGCCTTAACAGCTCCTTAAACTGGTACAGTTTCCCTTTGGTACGTACATCACCAAGTCTCCAGATAACCATACATTGAGTGTATCCACCCCCCCACCACTCCATGTCCCTTCCTTGTGGTTGTGGAGACTATCATCAATGTCCCTTCGTGGTTGTGGAGACTACCCTGGCAGTAGCATTGAATGCTGGATGCTGTGCTTTGTTCACATCCACAAATGGCTTAATTCCAGCCTTGCAAGGTTTGACACCATCCAGAACAAAGCAGGCCATCTATTTGGCAACACATCCATAAATATCCACTCCCTCCACCACCGATGTAGTGTATATTATGTACAAGATACACGGAAAACTTTCTTAGACAGCACCTTCCAAGCAAGCAACTACCTCCATCTTGAAACACAAGGGCAGCAGATGCATGGAATACCACCACCTCCAAATTCTCCTTCAAGCCACTCACCGTGCTGACTTGGATACGTGTTGTTGTTCCTTCAGTATTGTGGGGTCTAAATCCTGGAATTCCTTCCCTTAGGACACTGTATATCTCCCTACAGCATATGGACTGTAATTGTTCAAGAAGGCAGCTCACCTTCACCTTCTCAACGGCAACCAGGGACAGGAAATAAATACTGGCCAGGCAGTCATGCCCATGCCCCACGAACTAATAAAAGGAAATCCAGTCTTTTTCAAAATAAGAGTACGATACCATCTCTCATTAAACAATGTTCCTGTGTGTTGTATAAGGTTTGCAGCCTCCAAAGACTTGGGCACATTACACATTCTTTTGATGGTGTTTTCCCACTTGCCATTGATTGTTATATTATTCATGTGAAATTTCATTTCCTGATACCATACATAAGTTGACCACTCCATGTGCAAAAGTATGGTGCTGGAAAGGCGCCGGTCAGGCAGCATCCGAGGAGCCTGGAGAATTGATGTTTTGAGCATAAGCTGTTCATCAGGAATGAGGCAAATGACCTAAGGATGTTGAGAGATAAATGGAAGGGGGTGGGGCTAGGGTGTTAGGTAGCTGGGAATGCAATGGGTAGATGAAGATGGGAATGAAGGTAATAGGTTAGAGAGGAGGGTGGAGCAGATAGGTGGGAAGGAAGATGGACAGGTAGGACAATTCAAGAGGATGGTGCCGAGTTGGAAGGTTGGATCTGGGATAAGGTGGGTAGAAGGGAAAGAAGGAAACTGGTGCAATCCACATTAATCCCAAGGTAGATGATGAGGCATACTTCCTCCAGGAGTCAGGTGCTTAGGGATTGGCGGTGCAGGGGGCCCAGGACCTGCATGTCCTTGGTGGAGTGGGAAGGGGAGTTAAAGAATTCGGACACATGGCGGTGGGGTTGGTTGGTTTCGGTATCCCAGAGATGTTTTCTGAAACTATCTGCAAGTAAGTGTCCTGTCTCCCCACTGTAGAGGAAACCACAATGGGAGCACCTAAGACAGTAGATGACGTGTGTGGAAGTACAGGTGAATCTCTGTCAGATGTGGAAGGATCCTTTGGGGCCTAGGAAGGATGGGGGGGGGGGGGGGGGGGAAAGCTGTAGGCGCAGGTTTTGCACTTCTTGCGGTGGCAGAGGAAGGTGCCAGGAGTGGAAGGTGGGTTGGTTGGGATTGTGGACCTAACAAGGAAGTCAGGGAAAACCCACAATTTTCCCTCCCATGCAGTCAACAATACCCTTTGGCGTATCTCCTCCAGTTCCTGCACCTCCATCTGTGAACCCCACCCCCCAATTGCAACAAGGACAGAACCTCCCTGGTCAACACCTTCCATCCCACCAACATCGGATACATCACATCATCCTCTGCCATTTCTGCCACCTACAAACAGACCCCACCAGCAGAGATATATTTTCCTCCCACCCCTATCTGCGTTCTGGAGGGACCATTCCTTCTGCGACTCCCTTGTTAGGTCCATACCCACCACTAACCCACTCTCCACCACCGGCTCCTTCCCCTGCCGCTGCAGGAATTGCAAAACCTGTGCCCAGACCACCCCCCTCACATCCGTCCAAGGCCCAAAAGGTTCCTTCTACATCTGACAGAGATTCACCTGTGTTCAACACATGTCATCTACTGTGTCCATTGCTCCCGATGTGATCTATACATCGAAGAGACAGGATGCTTACTTGCGGATCATTTCAGAGAACGTCTCTGAGACACCCAAACCAAACAACCCCACTGCCCTGTGGCTGAATACTTTAACTCCCCCTCCCACTTCACCAAGGACATGCAGGTCCTGCGCCACCTCCACCGCCAAACCCTAACCACCTGACGCTTGGAGGAAGAACACCTCATCTTCTGCCTTTGATTCCATGTGGTTGGAGGGTCCGACATGAATTTCACCAGTTTCCTCATTCTCCACCCCCCCCCCCCCACACCTTATCCCAGATCCAACCTTCCAACCCTGCACCGCCCTGTTGAACAGTCCTACCTGACCATCTTCCTTCCCACCTATCTGCTCCCCCTCCCCTCTGACCTATTATCTACACCCTTACCTTCATCTACCTCTCATATTCCCAGCTGCCTAAGCCCCCAGCCCCATCCCACTTCCATTTATCTCTCAGCCTCCTTAGACCACTCATTCATTCCTGATGAAGAACTTACGCTCGAAACATCAATTCTCCTCCTCCTCGGATGCTGCCTGACTGACTGTGCTTTTCCAGTACCACACTTTTCGACTCTGAAATGCCAGCATATGCAGTCCTCACTTTCTTCCACTCCCACTGCAAGCCTATTCATTGTACTAGCTTGTAGTTCAAGGGCCATCAAGTACAGTAAGAATAGATCTGCATTAGGCAATAGAAAACAACTTAGCCACAAATGGGAAAATAATTCAGACAAAGTAATAACTGCGAAGATGCAGTTATTTAGGATCGTGTTAAGTTCCCTGGTAATAGCAATTTTAAAAAACCTCAAAGAACTGTGGCTGCTGGAAATCAGAAACAAAAGCAGAAATTGTGGAAAAACGCAGCAGGTCAGGCAGCATCTGTGGAGAGAAAACTTTGGATCCAGTGATCCTTCTTCAGAAATACTATTAATTCAGTATTTACAAATCAACTTTTGAAAATACAGGTTTCCTTAAAATCAAAAGCATAGCAGAAATAAAATATCAAAGCATAAAATTTCAAAAATTAGTGCTTGTAGGCTATGGACTGACACAGTTCAGAGAAACAATCTGTGTCTAATTCTATGAATGACTAGTCACCTGTAACCCAAGGCTAAAGTATGTTGACTTCACTCTTGGACTTTGCATTGACCTACCAATAACATTTCCAGTATACTGGAGGCAAAGTTGAGATGAGAGTCAATCTCCTAATGAAACCAGAAAGTATCAACTGGAGCACAACAGCCAGATTACACATTGTGTCAGCTGAAGCCGTTGGATCACCTCAGCTTGAACTGTAACTGCTTTACCATCCATACAAATAGTTCAAACAAAAATGCTCTGACTAAACAAGAATCTATCACTCTTGAGTTTTCAAAATTTCCAGCTGAGTTGCTGTTTCAACAGTCTCTTCAGGAATCTCTTCCTGTTATAGGGAGAATCCTGTGATCTTGGAGGGAATTTCATCCTGATGGAAAGTATTTACATCACTAAATTGCATAAGAATCTAAATGAAAATGGGGAAGAACAGAGTGGGAATGCTTAGTTAAATAGAAACTTAATTCTGTTTGTGTGAGCATTAGCACAGGCCCTTGCTAACTTTGCCAGTCTTCTCTTGACCCTTTTAATATTGAAAGCAGGGATATCCCAGATTGTGCTACAACATACCAGGTGTACTGCATGTTTTGTTCTTTTAGCGTCAGATCCTGGCTAATGCCAGCTGCTTGGGTGGAAGTTGGGATGTCGGTGCTGCGAACTTCCAACCCCCACCATTCACATGTTAACAAACACATACATGTGTTACCACTGTGTCTCCCAAATATCTCTGAAAAGTCAAGACAGCATGGGTAGAACGCCTGTCCTGCCATGACTCTGAACTCCTCCTTTTGTATGCTTTCATAGATACGTAGAAACTATGAGTAGAAACTAGGAGTAGGCCTTTGACCTGCTCTGCAATTTAATATGATTGTGGCTGATTCTCTTATCTCAGTGCCACATTCCCACGTTCTACCCAAACCCCTTGATAACTTAAAATCTTAGAAAAAAATCTTTTTTATTTGACATGTTTAATAACTTGGTCTCCATTCCTTCAGAGAAGTCTACAACTTCCGGACCATTTCAGCAATAAAGACTTCTTGTCTCAGGATACCGGTATACCATTTAAAACTAAGATTGTGACTCCCTAAAATTATAAACAACTAATGAAAGTATCTTTCCTGCATCTACTCTGTTCAGCCCTGTTAGAACTTTGAGTGCTTAAATATGATCCCCTCTCATCCATCTAAACACTAGTGAATACATGTCCAGTCGGACCAATCTCTCCTGTTGTCCCCGGTATTAGTCTAGTGAACCTCTGCTACACTTGCCTCAATAGCAATTGTATCCTTTCTTTGGTAGGTATCAAAACTGGTCTCGCCAAGACTTTGTATAAGTACAATAAGAATCCCTACTTCTGCACTACTATATTTCTGGTCTCTTATGCACTCTCATTTTAATTATTCAGAGTGGTGCTTCTAGCTGCCTGGGCCTTAAGTTCTGGAATTCCTTCTCTGAACCTCTTCATCCCTCTCTCACTCTTTAAGGTTCTCCTTACAGTCTACTTCTTTGATCAAGCTATTCATCATATGCTTTCATAACACCTTAAGTGGTTTGGTGTCAAATTTTGTTTCATAACACTCGTATGAAATGTCTCGGGATGTTATATTGAAGACAAGTTGTTGCTATTCAGTAAGGTTTTTCACTTTTAATAATTCACCCATTTTTAATATCACACTTTCCTCTGATGTGTTCCTATACATCAGCCTGTGTGAAAAATGCTATGTGAATATAAATTGTTGGCTTCAAATGGTCAAATCATCATGACAGGAGTTGTGTAACTCTTAGACGAATGGAGGAAAGGTGTTAATGCATTCTTGCTGGTATCAGTGAATGAATATTTTAGTGCAGCCAAGCCACATACCATGTGTGTCAGAATATTTCATTCATTATCTTTCAAGCTTTACTATTAGAACTAAAATATTATGGAACAAAAATAGTAAGCTTTAAAACAATTGGTACCTCACTGAGCTAACTTAAAAGGTGTTTAGTTCTGTGTATGAAATGATCCTACCATATTTGATAGTAGGTTTCTTTGAATGTGTATATAATCTTTACTTTGAATGGGCCTTGGGGGCCAAGGCAAATTGAGGCAAGAGCCAGGCCATGCTCTTTGGAAACTGGGCTGACCAATCCTCTATCCTCTTCACCATCAGGAGAGACCACTTGAAAGTGCTGGATATTTGGTTCGGAGGAGGTGGGGCGTGTGCCAGGTCTTGGGAGGAGCGGGTCACTATAGTGAGGCAGAAAGTGGGCAGATAGGAGCACCGGCCACTCTCCATGGTGGGTAAAAACCTGGTAATCAGCTTGAGGTACTCTGAGTGTTGTTATACGTGGCACAGGTCTGGCCTGATATAAATACATACAGCCTTACCAGTCTGAAAACGACCCATCTCGTCTGGTCTCGGAAGCTAAGTAGACTCAGGCCTGGTTAGTACTTGAATGGGAGACCGCCTGGGAATACCAGGTGCAGTAGGGTGGGCGGCACAGTGGCACAGTGTTTAGCACTGCTGCCTCACACCGCCAGAGACCTGGCTTCAATTCCTGCCTCAGGCGACTGACTGTGGAGTTTGTACATTCTCCCCGTGGGTTTCCTCCAGGTGCTCCGGTTTCCTCCCACAGTCCAAAAATGTTCAGGTTAGGTAAATTGCCCGTAATGTTAGGTGAAGGGGTAAATGTAGGGGAATGGCTTTGGGTGGGTTGTGCTTCGGCGGGTCGGTGTGGACTTGTTTCCACACTAAGTCATCTAATCTAATCTAATCTAATATTGAATCCCTATACTGTGGAAACAGGCCCTTCAGCCCAATAAGGAGAAAGTGAGGTCTGCAGACGCTGGAGATCAAAGCTGAAACTTTATTGCTGGAACAGCTCAGCAGGTCAGACAGCATCTAGGGAAAAGGAGATTCGACGTTTCGGGCACATGCCCTTCCTCAGGAAACTGATTCCTGAGGAAGGGCATGTGCCCGAAACGTCGAATCTCCTGAGCTGTTCCAGCAATAAAGTTTCAGCCTTCAGCCCAATAAGTCCACATTGACACTCCGAGGAGTAACTCACCCAGAACCATTTCCCTACTGCTCTTCATTTACTCCAGACTAATACACCTAACCTATTCATCCTTGAACATTATAGGCAATTTGCTTAACCTGCACATCTTTGGGTTGAGGGAGGAAACCGGAGCACCCAGAGAAAACCCATACAGACATTGGGAGAATGTGCAAATTCCACACAAAGTTGCCCAAGGTGGGAATTGAACCTGGGTCCCTGGCACTGTGAGGCAACAGTGTTAACCACTGAGCCACCATGCCGCCCCTGCTATTCCTGAACCTGCAGTCACCCGGGCCATCTTCGACTTCATATGGAGATCGATAATGGACGTATCTGAAGGGACACAACGTATAAAGATCTAGACAAAGGGGGAACAAACACCCAACGCTACTCTCACCCTAATGGCCACCTTTATGTGTGACCTCATTAAGCTGTATGTGGATCCCCGGTATGGAGACACCAAGTGTCATGACTTACTGAGGTTCTACCTGTCTCCGGTGTTGCAAAGGATGGTCCTGGCCTCGCTGCCGCAGAACGCTCCATATGGTTGGACTATTTTGTATCACCATCCTTCATAGAGAAACTTGTGAAGAAAAACGTGTTTGAGCACAAGTCCATCAGAAAATGGTCAACACGTAATGTCCTTGAGACCCTGCAGGAAAAGGGCGGATCCTGTCGAACGGTTCCCTGAGCAGACTATCAAAATTATTTAGCAGAATGCCTCATCGCCAGAACTTTCAAACAAGTTGGCTGGTGGTGAGACGGGCTCTGCCTGCGAGATCCTTAATGCATGCCCAGACTCTCTGAGCCACCGCACACTGCCCTCAAAGCGGTTGTGGGGGGATGAGTGTCTCGCACCTCCTTCTAGAATGTGCCTCTGCGAATGGAGTCTGGAGAGGAATGCAATGGAGTTTGTCCTGAGCAGATCCGTGACATGAGAAGCTGTGCTCTACGGTCAGTTCCCTGGGATGCACACCGAGATGAACTTCAACTGTGCCAGGAGGACCATCAACTCGATGAAAGATGCTCTTTGGTCTTCCTGAAACTGGCTGGTCTTCCAGTTGAAGAAGTTGACTCCAACTGAGTGTTGCACACTGGCACAGTCCAAGGTCCAGGGCTATGTGCTGAGGGACGCCTTGAAACTTGGGGCAGCGGGGCTCCATTCAGTAATTGGGCCCTGCTGAGGCCTCAGCTCAATGCCAAGAGGGTTCGCTGTAAGCATAGAAATTTGTGAACATCAACAACTCAATTTGAAGGTAAAAACAGTATACAAGTTGTTAGCACTGCTGCCTCACAGTGCCAGAGACCCGGGTTCAATTCTCGCCTCAGGCAACTCTTTGTGTGGAGTTTGCACATTCTCCCCGTGTCTGCGTGGGTTTCCTCCGGTTTCCTCCCACAATCCAAAAAAACGTGCAGGTTAGGTGAATTGGCCATGCTAAATTGCCCGTAGTTGTTAGGTGAAGGGGTAAATGTAGGGGAATGGGTCTGGGTGGGTTGTGCTTCGGCGGATCGGTGTGGACTTGTTGGGCTGAAGGGCCTGGTTCCACACTATAAGTAATCTAATCTAATCTAATCTGAACAGCTTCACCAAAGTTTTAAGTACCAAAGATTTCTGATATATTTTTGAAATTAAAATAAATCTTTAGAAACTGTCTAAGAAAAGTCCTTGTAAATGCTAGACCTGAGTCAGCTCCATTTGTTAACTTGGTCTTGGACAGTAATATCTTGATGTTAATGCTTGGATGTTTTTGCAGTGAGACATGTCAGATGCCAGACAAGGAATATGCATGTTGGATAGTTCACCGATCCTAGTAAGATAGCATGTGGTTTGTTTTGGTAGCTTTGCTGATGTAAATGTTATTTTACATTTGGGATATGCAATTGAAGACAAATTCTTCTCTCCTCCTTATCATCCTGTGTACATTGTTTTGTGACCTCTTTTTCCAAGTTAACGCAGTGAGTGGGTTACCTCCCAACCCCCACCCTATGTCTTTTGTTATCAGACTACAGTGTAATGTTTGAAAGTCTCTTGAGTTGACTCTGCTTTGTAATTTCCTGTCTCCTTGTTGTGGAGCAATATTTCTAGACCAGATATGTTCCCAGCAACTCAACAAAAATGAGTTCTGAAGACGAGTCATACTGGACTCCGAAAGTTAACTGTTTCTCTCTCCACAGATGCAACCAGATATGCTGAGTTTCATAAACATTCTGTGTGTTTGTTTTAATTAAATTGAGACCCTGTTCTCTTCTTGATTTACATCTTGAAACCAATCCACAATGGAGTAGAGTGTAAGTTAGTTGTGTGGCAGGATCATGCATACCCAGCAAATGCATAAACATTTGGATAAACGGCAGGTAATGAATCAGATAGGATTCCTGTGAAGTACAATAATCCTTTGAATTGACAGGGTGTATTCTTGTAATAAATGCATGTACATTTAGTGTATATGGCGTAGTTTCGTCCTAGTTTATATTTATATTGTGTTACGATGCAGAGGTCAAACCCCTCTGTTGATTAAAATCAAACATCCAGAAAAGCTTGCCTTTCCTTGTAATCTATTAAAATGTGAGTGAGTGACAGAGAACTCCTAATTTCCACTACTTAAAGAAAAATAACATATTTTTCCTAACAGAACAAAACTATTAACAAATTGAACACCCTTCCCCCTACATGAACACAATCCTATTAACATGCTGTTCCAATAACACAATTATTAAACATTACATTAACTTAAGCTCAAGTCAACACAGTCTCTGTCTTCTCCGCTGTCTTCAGTCTCCCTGGGTCATCATCTTTCTTTTTACTGAGATTGTTTTACAGGAAAAGGTACTTTTTGATTATAGAGTGTTTTCTAATTTCTTTGAGAACAGGATTTTTGATGGGCAATTAGCTCTCCAGCTCAATGGGAGTTGCTGTGCTATTAGGTGGCAGTTGCTCTAAGCAGTTTTCAAAATGCCTGCATTTTTATATCCTCCAACATCATATCCTCTCATTGGTCTGATGTTGTCAAAACAATAAATTCAAACTCAATTGAGTTTTAGTATACTGGTCATAATTAAATTAATTGGTTAAATTTGAATTGTTGTCAAAACAGCAACCAAAACTCAGGTATCCATTTAACAGCCAATTGTTAGGTGTATCTGTTTTTTGGAACAATCCGTCTCCCAACTATTCTATTCAGACAACTGAGCCTGCACTTCAAATTCACTCCAAAATTCAGAAAACACTCTATTTTAAAGTGAACAAGCATTCATTCAACTTCGTAACATTTGCCACTAATGATGTAAAAGGTGACTAGTTTAACTTAATTAATTGCACCAGTGTCAGCCTTGACTTGTTGCTAATATTCCCCTCTGAGTCTGGCCATGGATTCAAACCCCATTTGACAGAACTGAATTCATAATCCAGACCAATATTTTTAGTGCAGCACATGATAAGACATTAATCCAAGGCTTTCTCTTTAAAAGATCCCATGATAATCTCCAAAGAAGAGCAGGTGAAGTAGGAAATCCCTTGCCAGCTGTTTCTAACTATGTAAATTGATCTTTGGCAATTATTAGTACATTCTAATCCCAAGAATAAAAAAAATTGTGGAACTAAATTCACAATTTTGCTAGTTTGAGTTGTAGAGGAAAGTTGTAGTCATTCATTCAGGGAAAAATGTTCCAAATGTCATGACTCAGGATAACATGCTGGAAATCAAGTTCTGCTATTTCCAGATTTGTCACAAAGTTAGAGATGGGTACACAATATTTCTCAATTTACCTGATTTTTGACCCAGGTTGATAGCACTGACCAGGTTTCTGTACTGATACTATATATTACAAGTAGGCTGTAGCTACGGTAAACAGTTATAAACCATTGGCAAATAATGCTACTAATTAAAAATTTAAACCCTTTATTAACTCCCCCTTACACACAGACAGGACAAAAAAACACATGGAAGGAGTGAGAGTGGAAAAATCTGGAAAGACAGTTTGGTAGTCTTCGTCCACAAATTCTGTTGAGCTGATACCTACTCATACTTTGCCCGAGCACTTCCACTGGTTTGCAAGAGACACAGGGTGGCTAGTTCACTTGTAAAATGTATCTCATTCATCAATTAAAAGGTCTAGCTACAGCAACTACTGAAAAAAAATTAACTGAATTATTTTCAGGTATAAAATGAATTTTGACTGCACAGTACATGAGACAGTGCCTGGGTTGGTGGAGATCAAAATCCTCTCTGTTTCCCGCTCCAACCTGTTCAGTAACCTGGGAACCAATCTTACAGTGAGCAAACAAAAGACCCTTGTCATCACAAACTGGTCTCTATTCTAGAAAAACATTTCCTGGTGTCACATGGGAATTTCAGTGGGCATCTTGTTTTAGACGATAATAAAGTGCTGGTAGTGATTCGAATTATAAAATTGTCCTACTCCTTGATGCAGCCCTACTGTCACATTTAATGTGAGTCATGACCAAGCAAATGCTTTATTTGTACTCCAAGAATTACGCGTAATAGCAACATCCACGTTGATTGGCAGCCAGATACTTGAACTAATCATAGAATCATAGAAATATAGAGCAGGGAAACAGACCCTTCAGTCCAAACTGTCCATGCTGACCAGATATCCCAACCCAATCTAGTCCCACCTGCCAGCATCCAGCACAAATCCCTCTAAATCCTTCCCATTCATATACCCATCCAAATGCCTTTTGCCTCCACCACTTCCTGTGGCAGCTCATTCCATACACATACTGTCCTCTGCATGAAAAAGCTGCCCCTTAGGTCTCTTTTATATCTTTCCCCTCTAACCCTAAACCCATGCCCTCTAGTTCTGGACTCCCCCACCCCTATCCATACCCCTCATAATTTTGTAAACCTCTATAAGGTCACTTCTCAGCCTCCGACGCTCCAGGGAAAACAGCCCCAGCCTGTTCAGCCTCTCCCTATAGCTCAAATCCTCCAACCTTGGCAACATTCTTGTAAATCTTTTCTGAACCTTTTCAAGTTTCACAACATCTTTCTGATAGGAAGGAGACCAGAATTGCATGCAATATTCCAACAGTGGCCTAAACCAATGTCCTATACAGCCGCAACATCACCTCCCAACTCCTATACTCAATACTCTGACCAAAGGAGGAAAGCATACCAAACGTGTTCTTCACTATCCTATTTACCTGCGACTCTACTTTCAAGGACCTATGAACCTGAACTGCAAAGTCTCTTTGTTCATAATGTATATGTTATTGGTATGGGAACAATGTTAATGTTCACAGTTCTTTAGCTGGTACCTCGAGATCCCTAACTTCACAATGTGCAGGACATGGAAGTGAAATTTTGGGTCAGCTCCTGAAAATGGCCCATATTAATGCATCATAGCTACCCATGTCACTTTGCTACTTTGTAGTAAATACAGAATATTATTCTTCAGTAACCGGTTGTTGCTATCCAACCAAGAAGACATTCTGCCTATAACATAAATGAGTAATGTGATAGATGAGTGTAGATTAGAGTGGTGCTGGAAAAGCACAGCAGGTCAGGCAGCAGGAGCAGGAAAATCGACGTTTTGGGCAAAAGCCCTTCATCAGGAATAGATGCAGGGTACCTGCAGAGTGGAGAGATAAATGAGAGGGGGGTGGGGGGTTGGAAGAAAGTCGGAAGAGAGTACAATAGGTGAGTGGGGGTGGGGATGAAGGTGATAGGTCAGAGAGGAGGGTGGAGTGGATAGGTGGAAAGGAAGATAGGCAGGTAGGACAGGTCATGGGGACAGTGCTGAGCTGGAAGGTTGGAACTGGGGTGAGGTGGGGGAAGGGGAAATGAGGAAACTGGTGAAGTTCACATTGATGCCCTGGGGTTTAAGTGTTCTGAGGCGGAAGATGAGGCAATCTTCCTCCAGGCTTCGGGTGGTGAGGGAGCGGTGGTGGAGGAGGCCCAGGACCTGCATGTCCTTGGCAGAATGGGAAGGGGAGTTGAAATGTTGGGACACAGGGTGGTGGGGTTGATTGGTGTGGGTGTCCTCGGACGCTGTCTGACCTGCTGTGCTTTTCTAGCACCACTCCAATCTAGACTCTGGTTTCCAGCATCTGCAGTCCTTGTTTTTATCAATGTGGTAGATGAGTTTCAGTGCTAGTGTGATGCCAAGTACGTAGACCATCTATCCTATTGGCTGATGAGCTATGTACATTTCTTTGTTTGCAGCAGGCAGCATTGTATTCTCAGGCAGGGCCCTGTTCTTCGTAAGCAGAAAATAATACCTCTACACATAGCCCTTCCTATGTAAAAGTAAAGAAGTAAAGGCAAAGTCGCCATTGTCTCACCAGATCATACGGTTGCTTTCTTATTAGAGAGAGACGATTGATGGTGGTTTAACCTGAGGGTCATTATGCCTCAGGAAAGGGGAAAGGATAAGAAGGAGAGTAATCTCAGCAGTGTGGGAATTGAACCCACACTGTTGGCATCACTCTGCATTACAAACTTGCCAACTGAGCTAATGGAGACAGACAATCCATGCTGCATCTCCATATTACATGAAAATGCAACATCTATTGCATGTCAGAAACTTGCACTGTTCCACACTTGAATTGCTTATTCTGATCTGTCGTTTTACACAGGAATCATGGGTATGATTCAAACCTTGATGATTTTGATGATTTCAGCGCTCGTGTGCCAAAACAGTGGTTAATGATTAAGTTTCCTCCTATAGAACTTGATATTCTTGTACTTGCAATTTCACTGTATACTGTACATTGCTGTGTCCTAAAATAGAGCTCCCCACTGTGAATCTCTCACACCCTTTGTCAACTTCTTTAAATAGTTAAGAGCTCTGCTCAAGGGTGAAACTGTCATTATCTAAACAACAGCTTTTATTTGTAGAAGTTCATTAACATAGTAAAATGTACCAGGGCATTTTGCAGGCAAAGTTAACAAACAAAATTTGACACATTAAATTGGGACATGCGATCAGTAACTCAATAAAAGAGGAAGATTTTAAGGAGCATCTTAAGGAATGTTCTCTCCTGACAATTTGGGTGGTACTTCTTTGCAGATGCCTTTTGATTTCATTGGTTATATGGAATATGAATATACACACATACTAATAGAAGCTGCACACCTTGTGCAGGAAACCCGGATGGCTATTCCATATGTTATTGATCAGTAAGTTCAGTTCATTTAGCATTGCCATCAACATGCACAAAAGTCCCTGTGGAATTTGATTTCTGACATGGTCTTGCATTTGAAAATCACATTGAAATATAAGTTTCACTGTTGGCCATGCAGGTTAATATCACTGTCCGTCTTATCTTCTGATGTCCTATGATTTTCACTAGAACTGTTCATAAATCTTTCCACTGCACAATTCAATTGCTAGTCTGTGGAAATTCATGGGCATTTCATCCATGCTGATATTGCTTGTATTTTTGCTGTTTTTAATGAAGAATTATTGAAACTGGTAATGTTGGCATCAAGACATTTTTGTCTTCTTTGAGCAATCTTGGTCATCTGATGCAACACCATACATATTTGTCCCATAAAGTGGGTACACCAATGACCTATACTTTGTTCTTGGGCTAACATTTCTATCCTAGGTCTGTTGTAAGTGTCAACAGCATAAAAAACAATCTTCCAACCCCCTTCAATTCTTCAGAAGAGTACCGAACTCAATAGATAAACTTTCTTCACAGATACTGCCTTACTCACTGAGTTTCTCCAGCACTTTTTGTATTTCAGTTCTCCAGTATCTGCAGTATTTTGCTTTTATTACAACTGCTTGTTCTGAAATTTTTGTTAAACTTAGGGTTTGGTTTGGCCAACTATAGTATGTATAAACATATTGAATTTCTAGTGATCATGTCGTAATTTTGAAACATGCTTCTCAAGAATTGACAAGTTTCTGATCTAAGAGATCTAAGCATGGAAAAAAAATCCTTTGGCCCATTGAGTCTGACCCGATCAAAATAAGCACCTACCTATTTCTAATCCCATCTTCTGACACTTGTCCTACAACCTTGTTTGCCTTGGCATCGCAAGTGCACATCTAAATACTTCTTAAGTGTTATAATGAGGGTTTCTGCCTCTACACTCTTCGAGATGGTGGGTTCCAGATTCCCACCACCATCTGGATGTAAGAAGATTTTTCTCTCATCTCCTTTAAACCTTCTACCCATTACTTTAAATCTCTGCTCCTGGTCATTGATTCCCTCCACTAAGGGTAAAAGTTCTTTCGTCTCCATATTACCCCAATCATATCCCTGTTAGTCTCCTCTGCTCCATTGAAAAAACCCCAGTCTTTCCAATCTCTCTTCATAGCTGAAACTCTCCTGTCCAGACAACAATGTAATAAATCTCCTCTGCACCCTCTCCACTGTAAACACATCTGTCCTAGAATACGGCTTCCAGGGTTCACATAGTATTTTAGTTGTGGCTAACTAATGTTTTATACCATTCCAGCATAACTGTCCTGCTTTTAAACTGTATGCCTCAGCTACTAAATGCAAGTATCCCATGTGTCTTCTTAACCATGTTATCTACCTGCCCCACTACCTTCAGGAGCCAGTGGATACGTTACACCAAAGTCTGTCTGATTATTGGTGCTTCGCACGGTCCTACCATTCATCATGTATTCCTTGCCTTGTTTGGACTGCCAAAATGTATCGCTTCATACTTAATCAGATTAAATTCCATTTGGCACTGATTGGTCCAATTGAAGGCTATCCTCCTCACTATTTACCACCTCACCAATGTTCGCATTGTACACAGATTTATTCATTAACCTTCCTACATTCAAGCGTAAATCATTTATATATAGCACGCACAGCAAAGGCTCCAATACTAATGCCTGTGGAGCCGTACTGGACACTGGCTTCCAGTCACAAAAGAACCTCCTGACCATCACCATCTGCTTCCTGCCACTCAGCCAATTCTGGATCTAAGCAGCCAAATTTCCTTGGCTAAGGGGGCCTGACCTTTATCCAAGTCTAGGCCTCAACATATTTTTAATACACATCTCGTAAATGGGATGAACTTATATACTGTGATCTATAACAATTAATGTTCCTTGAATATAATGGATGCATTGAAATAGGCTGCTCTTTTTATAAGGTTAATATCAAAGGGGAGCAATTTTACCAGTGACTTGAGGTGATTTACAACTTCTGAGGAATCTCTTTGTTGCCACAAGTTTCTGAGGGAGTTATACATCAATAATCTGCCATCATTCTGTCAGTAGTTTCTTGTCCATTGTGTTTGGGCTACAGGCTTTCAGGTTTGGTTTGGATAGGGGTAGATTTTGCCTCTAATGGCCAACTGCATCCAAAACCTAACTCAAACAATTGATTGTTTTATATTTGAGAATTTTAGTGGTGAATGCTTGAAGGTTATTTCACCGTAGGCAATATTGCATATATGTCTGACATCCTCAAACGTATCCAAATAGAGTTGCATTCTTTCTAATGGACTGACCTACTGAGATTTTATATTGGCATACATTAATATATATTTTTTAATCTATTACAGTCTAAAGCAGTGGAGGGGAGCCTACAGTCATAATGCCAGAAATTACAGAAAATCAGACACCTATGCATAGAACTCTCAGGCAAGTGTGGAGTAATTTTCAGAGACAACTTTTGATTGAACTTTTGATGGGTGCAGAGGATGTACTTAAATCTATCGATAATTAATAATGACCAGAACATTTCTTAATGCACTGATACTGATATATGCTGGATAGAACCCAGTCATGTACCTCTTTAAGGCCACCATCATCTTACAAGATGGCCTGACCCTGCACAGTGGAGAGCATGCTTACTTCCAACCTACTTTAATTCTACAATTCTTCTAAATTGTATTTAGAATTTGAATTGAATTTATTGTCATGTGTATCGAGGTACAGTGAAAAGCTTTGCCTTGTGAGCAATACACGCAGATCACAGAGTTAAGTAGCATAGATAAGTAAATAATAGGGAAACAGCGGCAAAAACAAAAACACAGATACAAGCAAATGTTAAGAGTTTGAGAGTCCATTCAGTATTCTAACAACAGTAGGGTAGAAACTGTTTCGAGACTGGCTGGTGTGTCTGTTCAGGCTTCTATACCTTCTCCCTGGTGATAGAGGTTGTAGAAAAGCATTGCCAGGGTGGGATGGATCTTTGAGAATGTTGCCTTGTTGTTGTGCCTTTGATGGAGCCCTGATGAAACCTTTAGACCCATTCTGGAATTAATCTGATTGATATTGATTGTCCCAGTCTTTTGGGACAGCTGATTTTGTATTGTGGCAGAAGCAAATTGATGCATAAATCGAAGCCCTGAGCCCTTGTTCAGTACTCCAGTGTACCTTCCAGTCAACATATATTTAGAACATAGAACAATACAGCGCAGAACAGGCCCTTTGGTCCTCGATGTTGCACTGACCTGTGAACTAATCTCAGCTCATCCCCCTACACTATCCCAAAATCATCCATGTGCTTATCTAAGGATTGTTTAAATCTCCCTAATGTGGCTGAGTTGACTACATTAGCAGGTAGGGCATTCCACGCCCTTACCACTCTCTGCGTAAAGAACCTGCCTCTGACATTTGTCTTAAATCTATCACCCCTCAATTTGTAGTTATGCCCTCTCGTACAAGCTGACACTATCATCCTAGGAAAAAGCCTTTCACTGTCTACCCTATCTAATCCTCTGATCATCTTATATGTTTCTATCAAATCCCCCCTTAGCCGCCTTCTTTCCAATGAGAACAGACCAAAGTCTCTCAGCCTCTCCTCATAAGACCTTCCCTCCAGACCAGGCAACATCCTGGTAAATCTCCCCTGCACCTTTTCCAATGCTTCCACATCCTTCCTGTAATGGGGCGACCATAACTATACACAATGTTCCAAGTGTGGCTGCACCAGCGTTTTGTATAGTTGCAGCATGATATTGCAGTTCCAGAACTCAATCCCTCTACCAATGAAACCTAACACACGATATGCCTTCTTAACAGCACTATCCACCTGGGTGGCAACTTTCAGGGATCTATGCACATGGACACCAAGATCCCTCTGCACATCCACACTACCAAGAATCTTTCCATTGACCCAGTACTCTGCCTTCCTGTTATTCTTCCCAAAGTGCATCACCTCACATTTAGCTGCATTGAACTCCATTTGCCACATCTCAGCCCAATTCTGCAGTTTATCCAAGTTCCCTGCAACCTGTAGCATTCTTCCAAATTGTCCACTACTTCACCGACTTTAGTGTCGTCTGCAAATTTATTAATCCATCCACCTATGCCTGCGTCTCAATCATTTATAAAAATGACAAACAGCAGTGGTCCCAAAACAGATCCTTGTGGCACACCACTAGTAACTGGACTACAGACTGAATATTTTCCTTCAACCACCACTCGCTGCCTTCTTTCAGAAAGCCAGTTTCTAATCCAAACTGCTAAATCACCCTCAATTGCATGCCTCTGCATTTTCTCCATTAGCCTACGATGTGGAACCTTATCAAAGGCTTCACTGAAGTCCATGTACACCATGTCAACTGCCCTACCCTCATCTACAAGCTTGGTCACCTTCTTCAAAAACTCAGTGAAGTTTGTGAGACACGACCTGTCCTTGACAAAACCATGTTGACTATCTGAAATGAAATTGTTGCTTGCTAGATGATTATAAATCTTATCTCTTATAATCCTTTCCAAAACTTTTCCTACAACAGAGGTAAGGCTCACTGGTCTATAATTACCTGGGTCATTTCTGCTGCCCTTCTTGAACAAGGGCACAACATTTGCCATCCTCCAGTCCTCAGGTACTAAACCTGTAGACAATGACGACTCAAATATCAAACCCAAAGGCTTTGCTGTCTCCTCCCTAGCTTCCCAGAGAATCCTCGGATAAATCTCATCCGGCCCAGGGGACTTGTCTACTTTCACTCCTTCTAGAATTGATAACACCTGTGTGTAACTAACCTCGATCCTTTCTAGTCTAATATCTCATACCTCATTCTTCGCCTCTACAATATTCTCATTTTCCTGAGTGAACACCAATGAGAAATGTTCATTTAGAACCTCTCCGATCTCTCCAGGTCCACACTCAACTTCCCACTTCTGTCTTTGACTGGCCTTATTCCTGTCCTAATCATCCTTTTTATTCCTCACATACCTATAGAAAGCTTTATGGTTCTCCTTTATTCTATTTGCTAAAGACTGCTCGTGTCCTCTCTTTACTCTTCACTCTCTCTTTAAATCCTTCCTAGCTGATCTGTAACTCTCCATCGCCTCATCTGTATCATCTTCCTTCATCAACACATAAGCCTTCTTCTTCTTCTTAATAAGAGATGCAATTTCTGTAGCAAATCACGGTTCCCTTACCTTATCACTTCCTCTCTGCCAGACAGGGACATACCTATCAAGGACACGCAATATCTGTTCCCTAAACCAGCTCCACATTTTGATTGTCTGCATCCCCTGCATTTTGCTACCCCATTCTATGCATCCTAATTCTTGCCTAATTACACTATAATCACCCTTGCCCCATCCATAACTCTTGACCTGTGGCATGTATCTATCCCTTTCCATCGCTAAACTAAACGTAACTGAATTATGGTCACTTTCTCCAAAGTGCTCACCTACAACTAAATCAAACACCTGGCCTGGTTCATTACCAAGCGCCAGATCCAGTGTGGCCTCCACTCTTATCACCCCTTCGACATACTGTGCCAGGAAATCCTCCTGTACACATTGGATAAAAACTGATCTGTCCGACGTACTAGAGCTATTACATTTCCAGTCAATGTTGGGGAAGTTAAAAGTCCCCCATAATGACCACCCTGTTCCTCTCACTCCTACTCAGAATAATTTTGCTAAACCTCTCTTCCATCTCCCTGGAACTCCAGACAGTGTGACCTCTCCTCTCCTGTTTCTAACCTCAGCCCACTCTACCTCAGTAGATGAGTCCTCATCAAAAATTCTCTCAGCCACCTTTATACAATCTTTGACTAACAAGGCCACGCCTCCATCTCTTTTACCGCTTTGCCTGTTTTTAATGAACGATCTAAACCCTGGAATATACAATATCCATTCCTTACCCTGCCCTATCCATGTCTCCGAAATGGCCACAACATCGAAGTCCCAGGTACCCATCCATGCTGCAAGCTCACCGACCTTATTTCAGATACTTCTGGCGTTGAAGTAGACACACTTCAAACCAATTTGCTGTCTGCCAGCACATTCTTGTGACCGTGAAATCCTGTCTGTCCTTCCTACTCTCATCCTCCTGTGCACTGCAACTACACCTCCAGTTTCCATCTCCCTGTTGAGCTAGTTTAAACCCACCCGAATAGCACCAGCAAATTTCCCACCCAGGATATTAGTACCCCGCTGGTTCAAGTGAAGACTGTCCTGTTTGTACAAGTCCCACCTTCCCCAGAATGAGCCCCAATTATCCAAGAACCTGAAATCCTCCCTCCTGCACCATCCTTGCAGCCACGTGTTCAGCTTATATCTCTCTCTATTCCTTGCCTCGCGTGGCACAGGTAACAAACCAGAGATAACAACTCTGTTTGTTCTAGCTCTCAGCTTCCACCCTAGCTCCCTGAAATCCTATCCATCTTTCCACCTATGTCGTTGGTACCTACACGGACAACGATTTGAGGCTGCTCACCCTCTCCCTTCAGGACCCCAAAGATATGATCCGAGATATCACAGACCCTGGCACCTGGGAGGCAACATACTAACCGCGAGCTTCATTCGTTCCCAACAAACCTAACTATCGAGTCCCCAATGACTAACACTCTCCTCCTTTCCTTCCATCCCTTCTGTGCAACAGGGACAGGCTCTGTGCCAGAGACCTGGGCCCCACTGCTTGCTCTTGGTAAGTCGTCCCCCTCAACAGTATCTAAAATGGTATACATGTTTTTCAGGGGAATGACCACAGGGGATGACTCCATTGATTCTTTTTTTTCCCATTTCGAACAGTCACCCAGCTTTCTTCTTGCCTAGGAGTAACTACTTCCCTGTAACTCCTATCTATCACAGCCTCTGCCTCCTGAATGATCCGAAGTTCATCCAGCTCCCGCTCCAGTTCTCTAACACGGTCTTGGAGGAGCGAAAGTTGGGTGCACTTCCTGCAGATGTACTTGGATGGGACACTAATGGCGTTCCTCACCTCAAACATCATACAGGAGGAACATTTCTCTCCCTGCACTGCCATCCCTGCTAGTCCCCTTATCACAAAGGGGACTACCTGAAATGTCCCTGCTCTTTAAGGTTAGAGGAGGCCCTACAAAGGTAGGGTCTCGCGTTGAGAAGACACTGACTTATATAGCCAGACGGAAATAAAAATGAGAATTCCCTCCTTTCCCAGAAACCTCTGCATTGTCATGTTCAACAGAAACAATTGTAAAATATTATAAACATGTAAAATAAATTGGACGTTTTTTGAAATAGTCCAATGACTTGTTTGGAACTAATCAAATTAACTTTTTTTATCGACCAGTAATTTGCTTGGGTATGGCAAGGGTGCATTTAAAGCCCATCCCAGAGTTGGTAGTAATGGACTGATTCCTTCAAACACTGTGGATCAAGTGGTAATTGACTGGACATGACAGAGAAATACTATATATTAAAACATCACAGAAATACTATATATTAAAATGCTAAAAATTATGTTTTTCAGAAAAGGTTGAACATGCTGATGTTCTTTCTTCTGGTAAAGAAAATTCTGAGGGGTAACCTGATAGAAGCCTTTAAAATTCTGGAAGAGAGTGATAGGGTAGACACTGGGGAAATGTTTTTAATTGTGGATGAGTTCAAACTTGGGCCATCAACATAAGACAGTTAGCAGTGAATGCATTGGAGAATTCAGAAAAATCATCTTTACCCACAGAGGATGACTATGTGGAACTTGATATGGCATGAACTGATTGAAATAAATGGCTTAAATACATTTAAAAGGAATGTAGATAAACACACAGGAGAAAGGAATCAAAAACATGTTGACAGTGTGAGATAGCTTACGTGGAACATTTACACATATGCACCAGCATGAATTAGTTGGGTTACATGGTCACTTTCTGTGCTGTAAATTCCATGGACGTGCAGTGTCTCATTTGTTTTTCTTTAATGCATAGGAAGAAAAACCGAGAAACTCACAACGCAGGTGAGTGCTTGCAACATTTCATGGTTTGGCAATGCAAATGTTTAAAATCCCAGTATTGGTTTAGGTCATTTTAAAGGGATTGTGAGAAAGTGTTTCATTCTTATAATTTTTGATAACTAATATAATTACAAATGTTGTCTGCTGTTAGTCCATATCCATTTCATATATTGAAATGCCTTCTATCTTACTATGCTGTGCTCCAGTTCTAAACCCACCAATTAGTGTTTCTCGTCCTAAGCAGCACTCTTCCTATTCGGTTTTCTTGCATTCCTTTAAATGGAAGAACAAATCAGGTAAAGTACAGGTTGGACCTGTTTAAAGCTACCAGGAACCAATAAAGAAAATTACCAGAGAAGAGAAAAAAGTAAAACAAAAAGTGTCTGGATTACTGATTAATTCACTGAGCACCAAAGTGGTTTTGAAAAACATGGATTCCAGAACTTTTCAGTTGCATTACCCCACAGTTGGCCCATGACTAACACGTAGGCAAAGTTCAAAATAAAATGTAAAGCTTTGTTTTAAAAGGATATTGGAGCTCTTGTGAATGGCAGCACAGAGTACAGGATGTGGCTTTTCATCTGCAGCTCTCCACAATGAGAGTTACTGAAGTAGCCTTGTTGGAGAAGCCAAACTCTCACCTCAGGAAAAGAATGGAAATTCGGAATGACTTCCATAGGCCACTCTCGTACATTTTCAAATGCTTTTCTTCAAAGTCATTTTGGTAGAGAATTGAGAGGGAAGTACAGGGAAAAGGGAGATGTACACTATAATGAGAAATACACAACTGCAGACAGGTGCAACCATCAAAATCATTGTAGTTGCAGCAAGTTCTCATTATCAGAGGTGAAGTTTAGAGATGTGCATTCTTTCTACACCTTTGAAATTAATCAATAAAATGAAACTAAATTAAATGTTAACAGTCTCTTAAAGGAGCACAGTAACAAAAAGTTCAAGGTAAACTTTAAAATTTAAGTTAAAATGATGTGTAGGGATAGAACTCCATCACGTATGGTGCCCAGTGGCCATGGAAGATCTCAAGTGTGTCAGTGGATACAAGATGCACTCCTTTATAGAACACTTGAGTGCAAATATAAGCATAGAAGAGGGAAGGTAGTCATATATAATAACCCACTCCATGGCCTCATGCTTGCACCTATTACTGGCCACTTTTTACCTAAAGAGCAGATCCACAAGGAGGTCCTCCAATCTGTCCAAACCACTACCCCACCCCCCCCCCATCCACACCAGCTAACCAAAAATCAAGAACATGGGGCTGATGTGCAACCACAAATTAAATTGCAACCTTCTCTACAATCTTGTACAACCAGTGTACATGTGGAACTTCAATTCCTCAAAGCCGCAGAAAATACAAGCAGTCTGTGAGTCCCTCGACAGTGATTCTCTTGTTGCATGGAATTGCTGCATGCAAACACCCTCCATTTCAGATAGTAAAAGAGAGACCCTCTCACTGGAGATCCCTGTAACCTCCAGATAGCAGGATGGAATGCAGTGGAATTTCCAGACAGTTGGCAGTGGTGAGAAGGGGACAGGTTTACAGCAGTGACCTCAATGGGAATCCTAACTGTACAGAGTGGCAAAGTACGATAGGATTTTTAACAAGACACATCAAACTGTAGACACAAGTGCACAGTTGTTTCACTAAAATGTTTAGATAACTTTGGGATCCTGCATGCTCTGGCTTGCTGAGAAGAATCTTAAGGAGTTTTCCAATTAATCCTACTCCCTGGACTTTTGAGTTTTATTGGCTGGTGGTTTAGCAGAATATGCTAATAATAATTGCACAATATTAAACATAGAACGTAGAAGGAGAAGTATACCTTTTGGCCCTTCGAGCCTGCTGCACCATTTATTATGATCATGGCTGATCCTCCATCTAATCCTCAATTTCCTGTTTTCTCCCATTGATGTTTTTAAAATCTTGGCCTGCATAGCATGATGTGGTAGAGAATTCCACAGTTACTACTGTGGAAGAAGTATTTCCTCATCTCAGTATTAAATGGCCTAACCCCATATCTTAAGTGTGTGACCCCTGGTTCTAGACTCCCCAACCAGGAAAAATATCCTTCCTGCCTGTCTGTCCACCCCAGTTACACTTTTATACATTTCAATCAGATACCCTCTCATTCTTCTTTATTCTAGTGAATGCAGGCCCAGTAAACATTTTGTTTTTAATTCGCTCACAAGATGTGGACATTGCTGGCAAGTCAGCATTTATTGCTCATCCCTCGTTGCTCGAGAAGATGGTGGTGTAACTGCATGCAGTACCAAAGGCATTGTGAAGCCGCAGTCCTGTATAACTGCACTGAGGATATATTTTAATATATATTAGATTCAGTCCTACATAGGAAATAAGCTTTACTTTAAAGAAAGTATTGTAGTATTATTGTGAGCAATCTAAATGTTTGCACTTTGATGCTGTGTGTAGGTACTGAGAAGAAGTCAAATCTGCAGTAGCGCAACATGCAACGTAGCATGTTAATATTCATTCCTTCAGATATGAGTAACAGAGCCTTTCATCCTAATGAGGCATGAAATGATCTGTTTTGGATTTTCTTATTAGCTCCTTACGTTTCACAGTGTAATTTACCAATTTGAAGATTTTGTCCAAAACGGTATTATGCACAGGAGGTGCTGAGCGTTGAAAGACCAATATCCATCCTATTCACCTTCTACCATCTGGCAGTCAGGTGACACAGCAATATTGCAGTTTTTGATCAATCAACAATGGTCGATCTTCATCAATTAAGCAATCTATAATGGGACAAGGCAGAGATCTCTATAATTTTCTGTCATTAAAAAGTTGAATAATGGAAATGTGTGCGCCATATGGCAGGCGTTTGCTGGTCTACAATATGTTCCTTAGCTCCTCTCCAATAGTGCACTAATTGCAGTGACTGTGCAATGTGAAGGAGAAAGGACAAGGAAAGTAGATTTAATAACATGTCATCAGTTTAGGCCATTTTCTTCATGTCAGCTTTCTCACCATTTCTCCCAGGTACCACAAGACAATGTGCTTGAAGTATTTCTTGGAGACAACTAAGTAGAAAGAGTTAATGCACATAAATCAGGAAAGGATTCCAGATTCTTGATTACTGAGGAGTAAAAGATTATCAGGAATATGCAAAAATGTAGAAATAAAGGTTAAAATTAGATTAGCCACGATCTTATTTCATGGTGGAGTAGGCTTGAAGAGTTGAGTAACCTACCGATGTCCCTAATTTGTCTATTCATAAAAGCTGAGATTGTATTGTCTTGTTGTAATAATGGGTGTATTGATTATCTTATCTTTTCCATGGCATTAGACATATCCTTTGTATTATTCTACTCACAGCTTTCAGCAAATAAATATATTTTATAAGAGCAATGATCAATTCCACTCTTTTTATAGTACAGCAGTTTCCAATTCCACTCCATTATATGGTTAGAACAGTGATCAGTTTCACAGTACTACCCTTAAAAAAAACAATGTCTATACCTATTGGATAGTTTCCATAGTGGTCAAGCTTAATGTATTATATGGCTCTACCCTTATTACTGTTCCTGTGATGATGTCTGGCACAGTAATGGACATGTTAAACTATTCTAATTGCTGGATGATTTGATCTTTTAAATGACATCATTTAAAATATAAATGGTACACAAGTATGTTTGCTTTTCTTCCTCTTCAAAAAGCAGTCAACAGGCCTGTGTGTTCACAGCATGTACTAACATAACCTTCCTGAGCAGTTTTAGTGTTGGAAGTGAGGCCATGAGGAGCAGTGTTGGGCTGGAATAATATAGTGTGTGCCTAAATGAGGCAAAGATTCAATCAGAAAATCTAATTACGTGAGATTCCATTAACACTGTGGGTATAAATTGAACTTCAAAATCAAAGATTGCAATGTTATTGGGTATGTGGCTGAATAATTACTTTAGGAGGTGGTTAGTGCATGTTCAACAAGCATACACCTGTTTTTAAAACCTAGTTAATATGCTGCATAAATTAATTCCATTGGGTTATGATGTAGTGTAATAGGGATATGGTTCATTCTCACAAACAAAGTTCCTAACTGTTAGTTGTATGTGTGTGTAGACAAATTAAGAGACTTTGAGGGAATGGAAGTGAAACAGAAATTAGCAAAAACCTAACTTGGTATGTTTTTAAAATAACAAATTATGTTGTTCCTAGTGGAAAGGCATCGAAAGAAGAAGATTAACTCTGGAATAAATAAAATTGGAGAACTTATTCCATGCTCTCCCGCCTTGAAGCAGGTAAAAACTATTTCCAAAATTGGATCTGAAATTCCTTACTACTGATTGAACAGATAACATTAAGGGTTATAAATTGCAACAAAAAATATCTGTCTCATGTTTTCAGTTACTGATAGGGGTGTACTATATCTTTCATTCTTATCTCTGTTGGGAATACATGTTGGAAATTTGGAAAACAAATCATGATGATTCATTCCTAGTCACTGTTCAAAAAGACCTTAAGCAGTGAATCTAGAATGTGAATCAATCAATAGAATGTCCTGACTTGCCATAATGTAATATATCAATTCAGTATGTTAAAATTGGATGTTTGCAGAGCCAGAACTTGAAAATGTAGCTCATACCGTGAAATTGCTAGGGACTGCTCAACTGCTGAATATTCCTGAAAAAAAGGAATTATTTTCAGGAATATGTGATGGGGTATGTGGTTCTTCTGTGATGGGGTATGTGGTTCATTTTTGTAGGTACAGAATTTATTAAGACTATTCACTGGAACATAAGAAAAGAAACTGGGTCATTCAGGGGTGGCATGGTGGCTCAGTGGTTGACACCTCTGCCTCACAGCGCCAGGGACCCGGATTTGATTCCAGCCTAGGGTGACTGTGTGGAGTTTGCACATTCTCCCATGGTCTGCGTGGGTTTCCTCCGGGTGCTCCGATTTCCTCCCACAGTCCAAAGATGTGCAGGTTGGGTGAATTAGCCATGCCAAATTGCCCATAGTATTCAGGGATGTATGAGTTAGTTGCAATACTTAGGGGCAAGTGTAGAGTAATAGGGTAGGGGAATGGGTCTGGGAGGGTTACTCTTTGGAGGGTTGGTGTGGACTTGTTGGGCCAAATGGCCTGTTTCCACTCTGTAGGGATTTCTTTTTTAGTTTGTTCTGATATTCTGTTAAATCGTGGCAGTTCTGTTAGTGATTTACTTGATGTATTCTGTTCACTGTGTGTTATTTCGAATATTTAGAATTAGGATTTGTCAATGCAAGGTTGTCCAAACTTGTCCATCTCAATTTTTTTCCCACTAACTTGATTTTTTTGATGCTGAGAAGTCACTACATTTCTTTTAAATTATATCACTTTGAGGTACTTAATATTATTCTGTATCTCTCCTTTTTATGAGATATTAATCTGAGCCTCAGTCTGCCTTTCTAGTTAAATAAAATGCAGGTCAATGTAGAGCAAGAGTTCTCTTTGACCAATATTTATCCATCAACTTCCCAATGTTGTATGAAGTCAAGAGCGTAATAATATTTCAGTTTAATTTAATGTCAACCTTTTGGCTACATTCATAGCTCAACAATGCCATATTACCAAAGCGCTAAATTGAAATGCCAAGTCCAGATGCATTGGTCTGAATCAGCAGTGAAAATATTACTGAATCAGCCAACCAGATACTTGGAAAGTAGTTTTCCCAAGTTTGTGTCAGTCATTTCTGATAATAGCAAATGCAGTTATACTGCACTTTTTATGAAGTAAACCCTGTCACTGTGCTTCATCTCATTATGTTTTGCAAAGCAATATGGGGGAAATAAAGAAATTAACACATCAAGTAAATGTATTTTAGGAGGAGTAAGCAGAGGTTTGGTGAATGTAGCAAATTTTAAGGAGAGCGGAAGGAATCTGACAAACATGAAGGTCTAAAGGGGAAAGTCCAGTTTGTTGAGCATAGCCAGGGAATAGGGAATGTGTAGCGTTAGAGAATCGAGAGTTTAATTAATTGGGAGCCAAAGAAGTAGGGATGACTGATACTACAGACAGGACTAACCACCAGAATGAGATCTATAATTTTGCATTGCTGATGACTTGGAGCGGAGGGTGGTGGATGAACTTGATATGGAAACATGCAGCCAGTATTTGAATGAGCTGAATTTTACACAGAATGGAGGGAAGGTAATCTATTTGTAAAATATTGGAGTTGGAGATAATTAAAGCCTGAAAAGACAGACTCAATGGCAGATGGGCTGAAATAGGGATGACAGTATCGAGGTTGATGTTCCTTGTGGAAAAAGCTTCTGGTCAGAAGCTCAAATCAGGTTTGAGTATGATTCTGAGCTTGTGAAGATTTGAGTTCAGGCTGAAAGAACTGCTGGGGTGCTGTTGCCATCATTGGTGAAGGTATGGAGTTTATGGTCAGGACTAAAATCAATTGCTTCAGTTTTCCTAATTGTTGCTGAATTAGGACTGGATGTCAGGAAAACAGTCTGACCTTAGAGGTTTATAAAATCATAAGAGGTATAGATTAGGTGAATAGCAGGTGTCTTTTTCCCTTAGGGTGGGGGATTTCAAGACTAGGGGACAGATCTTTAAGGTGAGAGGAGAAAGATTTAAAAAGGACGAGTGGCAATTTTTCTTAGATAGAGTGGTTCGTGTGTGGACTGAATTCATGTGTAAGTAAGTACATGAATAAGAAATGTTTGGGCGATATGGGCCACGTGCAGGCAGGTAGGACTAGTTCAGTTGTGATTATGGTTGGCATGGAGTGGTTGAATGACAGATCGGTTTCTGCACTGCATGGCTGTATAAGAACAGCTTTTCATTCTAAGTCCTGAAATCTTCAATTCATCTTCTGTGTCCACAACAGCACTGAAACATATAATCTTCGGTCCAACTCGTCAATGCCTACTAGCTATCCTAACCTTGTCCCATTTGCTAGCAATTCCCATATTCCAAACCCTTCCTATTCATATGCCCATCCAGATGCTCCTTAAATGCTGTAATTGTACCAGTCCTCACCACTTCCTCTGGCAGCTCATTCCAGACCACCACCCTCTGCATGAAAAATATGCCCCTTAGGTCCCCTTTATATCTTTCCCCTCTCACCCTAAAACTCTGCCCTCTCATCTGGACTCTCCCATCTCAGGGAAAAGACCCTGTCTATTTATCCTATCCATGCCTCTCATGACTTTATAAACCTCTATAAGGTCACCCCTCAACCTCCGATGCTCAAGGGAGAACAGCCCCAGCCTATTCAGCCTCTCCCAATAGCTCAAATCCTCCAACCCTGGCAATATCCTTGCAATTCTTTTCTGAACCCTTTCAAGTTTCACAACATCCTTCCAATAGGAAGGATACCAGAATTGCATGCAATATTCCAAAAGTGGCCGAACCAATGTCCTATACAGCCGAATATGACCTCCCAATTCCTACATGCACTGCTCTGACCAATAAAGGAAAGCATACCAAACACCGCCTTCACTATCTATCTATCTGCGACTCTAATTTCAAGGAACTATGAAGCTGCACTCCAAGGTCTCTCTGTTCAGCAACACTCCCTAGGGGCTTACCATTAAATGTGTAAGCCCTGGTCTGATTTGCTTTCCTAAAATGCAGCACCTGACATTTATCTAAATTAAACTCCATCAGCCATTCCTCAGCCCATTGGACCGTCTGATCAAGATCCCGTTGTACACGGAGGTGACCTTCTTCGCTGTCCACTACACCGCAATTGTGGTGTCATCTGCAAACATACTAGCTATACCTCCTATGGTCACATCCAAATCATTTATATAAATTACAAAAAGTAGTGGATCCAGCACCGATCCTTGTGGCACTCCACTGGTCAAAGGCCTCCAGTCTGAAAGACAAGCCTCCATCACACACTCTGTCTTTGAACCAGTTCTGTATCCAAACGCCTAGTTCTCCCTATATTTCATGAGATCTAACCTTGCTAACCAGTCTCCCATGAGGAACCTTGTTGAATGTCTTACTGAGGTCCATATAGATTACATTCACCGTTCTGCCCTCATCAGTCCTCTTTGTTACTTCTTCAAAAACTCAAGTTTGTGAGACATGATTTCCTACATACAAAGCCATGCTGACTATCCCTAATCAATCATCACCTTTCCAAATACTTGTAAATCCTGTCCCTCAGGATTCCCTCCAACTACTTGCCCACCACTGATGTCAGATTCACTGGTCTGTAATTCCCTGGCTTTTCCTTATCACCTTTCTTAAATAGTGGCACCATGTTAGCCAACCTCCAGTCTTCTGGCACCTCGTGTGGCTCTCAATGATACAAATATCTCAGCAAGAGGCCCAGAATCACTTTCCTAGCTTTCCACAGAGTTTTATGGTACACCTGATCAGGTATTGGGGGTTTATTCACTTTTCTGGGTTTGAAGACATCCAGCACTTCCTCCTCTGTAATAAGGACATTTTTTTAATATGTCACCATCTATTTCCCACATTCTCTATCTTCCATGTCCTTCTCCACAGTAAATACTGATGCATTTAGTATTTCCCCCATCTCCTGCGGCTCCACACAAAGGCTGCCTTGCTGATCTTTGAGGGGCCCTATTCTCCCTCATAACCCTTTTGTTCTTAATGTATTTGTAAAAATCCCTTTGGATTCTCTTTAACCCTATTTGCCAAAGCTATCTCATGTCTCCTTTTTGCCCTCCTGATATTTCCCTCTTAAGTATACTCCTGCTGCCTTTATACTCTAAGGATACACTCGATCTCTCCTGTCTATACCTGACACATGCTTCCTTCTTTTTCTTAACCAAACCCTCAATTTCTGTGGTCACACAACATTCCCTACACCTACCAGTCTTTCTTTTCCCCCTAACAGCAATATACTGTCTCTGGATTCTCATTATCTCATTTCTGAAGGCTTCCCATTTTCCAGCCATCCTTTTACCTGCAAACATCTGCCCCCAATCAGCTTTTGAAAGTTCTTGCCTAATACCATCAGAATTAGCCTTCCTCCAATTCAGAACTTTAACTTTCAGATCTGGTCTATCCATTTCCATCACTTAAAACTAATAGAATAATGGTCGCTGGCCCCAAAGTCCTCCCCCATTGACACCTCAGTCACCTGCCCTGCCTTATTTCCCAAGAGTAGGTCTTGGGAAATAAGGCAGGGCACTTCTCTCGTAGGAACATCCAAATGTTGAATCAGAAAATTCTCTTGTACACACTTAACAAATTCCTCTCCATCTAAATCCTTAGCACTATGGCAGTCCCAGTCTATGCTTGGAAAGCTAAATTCCCCGACCATAACCACTTTATTATTCTTACAAATAACTGAAATCTCATGACAAATTTGTTTCTTAGTTTGTCGCTGACTATTGGAGAGTCTATAATAAATCCCAAGAAGGTGATCATCCCTTTATTATTTCTCAGTTCGACCCAAATAACTTCCCTAGAACTATTCCCAGGAATATCCTCCCTAAGTACAGTCATAATACTATGTCTTATTAAAAACACCACTCCCCCTCCTCTCTTGCATCCCTTTCTGTCCTTCCTTCAGCATTTATATCCTGGAACATTAAGCTGTGAGTCCTGCCATCCTTGAGCCACATTTCTGTAATTGCTATGATATCTCAGTACCATGTTCCTAACCATGCCCTGAGTTCATCTGCCTTCCCTGTTAGGCCCCTTGCATTGAAATAAATGCAGTTTAATTTATTAGTCCTACCTTGTTCTCTGCTTTGTTCCTTCCTGCCCTGACTGTTTGATTCGCTCCCTTTCCCAACTGTACCAGTCTCAGATTGATCTCTTCTCACTAATTCCCTCAGTCCCATGCCCCCCACCTTACTAGTTTGAATTCTCCCAAGCAGCTCTAGCAAATCTCCCTGCCAGTATAGTAGTCCCCTTCCAGTTCAGGTGCAATTCATCCTTATTTTACAGGCACTTCTACCCGAGGAGAGATCCCAATGATCCAAAATTGTACACCCTTCTTCCATACACCGGCTCCTCAGCAATGCATTCATCTGCTCTATCCTCCTATTCCTACCTTCACTAGCTCATAACACTAGGAGTAATCCAGATATTACTACTCTTGAAGACCTTTTTAAATTCCTGCCTAACTTTCTATATTCTCCCTTCAGAATCTCATCCTTTTCACTTCTTATATCATTGGTTCCAATATGTACAATGACCTCCTGCTGGTCCCTCTCCCCTTTAAGAACATTCTGCACCCTCTCTGAGACATCCCTGATCCTGGCACCAGGGAGACAACACACCATTCTGACTTGTCGCTGCTGGCCACAGAACCGTCTGTCTGTGCCTCTGATTAGAGAGTCCCCTATCACAATCAATCGCTTGGAACCCGACATACCCCACATTACATTAGAGCCTGTCTCAATACCAGAAACTTGGCTGTTTGTGCTACATTCCCCTGAGAGTCCATTCCCCCCCCCAATATTTTTCAAAACAGTTTACTTGTTTGAAATGGGGATAGCCACAGAAGTCTTCTGCACTACCGGCCTACCCTCTCCACCTTTCCTGGAGTTAATCCATCTACCTGACTATATGTGCGGCTTTTCTCCTTTCCTATAACTGCCATCCATCACACTCCCTAGGTGTTGTAAATTCCTCTGTCACTCTAACCGATCCATGCGATCTGATGGGATTCACAACCAAAGATACTTCTTGCAGACATAATCATCAGATACATGGAAACTCTCCCTAAACTCCTACATCCGACAGGAAGAGCATATCACACTACTGAAGGCCCATCTTTGCTCGTTCACAATCTACAGACCCAGAATTCTAAATGTTTGTGACCTTTGTTTTTTTTTCAGAAGGTGCTTTCAACTTTAAGATTATTCTCCTCCAATGTTGCGAAACTTGAAAGGGTTCAGAAATGAATTGTGAGGATGTTGCCAGGGTTGGAAGGTTTGAACTACAGGGAGAGGTTGAATAGGCTGGGGCTATTTTCCTTAGAGCATCGGAGGTTGAGGGGTAATTTTATAGAGGTTTATAAAATCATGAGGGGCATGGATAGGGTAAGTAGACAAGATCTTTTCCCCAGGATGGGGGTATCCAGAACTAGAGGGCATAGGTTTAAGGTGAGAGAGGAAAGGTATAAAGGGGACCTAACTTCTACATGCAGAGGCTTGTGCGTGTATGGAATGGGCTGCTAGAAGATGTGATGGAGGCTGGTACAATTACAACATTTAAAAGGCATCTGGATGGGTATATAAATAGGAAGGGTTTAGAGTGATCTGGGCCAAATGCTGGCAAATTCGACGAGAGTAATTTAGAATATTTGGTCGACATGGATGAGTTGAACCAAAGGGTCTGTTTCGTTTGACTGTATATCTCTGAGTCGATAATCCCCTTGTTCTTGACAATCCTCCAAAGCTGATATATCTTTCCCAAGGTTTGGTTCCCAGAACTGAATGCAACAAATGAGTTCTGTCTGAGGCTCTAACACTGGAAGATAACATTTTTACCTTTGTTTTCCAAGTTCCTTGAGACAAAACCTATTGTTCCAGTAGCCTTTTGGGTTGACTTTGTTTGTACCCAGCTTTAAATAATTGTTTAGCTATCCATATCTGGATGTAAGTTTGTTCTGTAAGCTGGAAGGTCTGTTTTCAGGCTTTTCACCACAATACTAGGTAACATCATCCATGAGTTTCCGGTGAAGCACTAGTGTTATGACCAGCTTTCTATTTATATGTTTAGGTTTCCTTGGGTTGGTAATGTTATTTCCTGTGATTATGTCATTTCCATGGTGATGTCATTTCCTGTTTTTTTTCTCAGGGTGGTAAATGGGGTCCAAGTCGATGTGTTTGTTGATTGAGTTCCGGTTGGAATGCCATGCTTCAAGGAATTCTAATGTGTGTCTCTGATTGGCTTGTCCTAGCATGGATGTGTTTTCCCAGTTGAAGTGGTGTCCTTCCTCATCTGTATGTAAGGATAATAGTGATAGTGGGTCATGTCTTTTTATAGCTAGTTGATGCTCATGGCTAGTTTTCTGCCTGTTTGTCTAATGTAGTGTTTCTCACAGTTCTTGCAAGGTATTTTGTAAATGACGTTCGTTTTGCTTGTTGTCTGTATTGGGTCTTTCAAGTTCATTAGCTGCTGTTTTAGCGTGTTGGTGAGTTTATGGGCTACCATGATGCCAAAGGGTCTGAGTAGTCTGGCAGTCATTTCTGAGATGTTTTTGATGTAGGGGAGAGAGGCTAGGATTTCTGAATGTGTTTTGTCTGCTTGTTTGGGTTGTTGCTGAGAAAATGGCAGACTGTGTTCATTGGGCACCCGTTCTTTTTGAATACACTGTATAGGTGATTTTCCTCTGCTCTGCGTAGTTCCTCTGTGTATGGTGGCTCGTTGAAATAATATTCTCATACAGCTTTGTTTGTGTTTGTTGGGATGATTGCTTCTGTAGTTCAGTATTTGGCCCGTATGTGTTGTTTTCCTGAAGACGTTGGTTTGAAGTTCCCCATTAGCTGTTTGCTCTACTATGACATCTAGGATTGGCAGTTTGTTGTTGTTTTCCTCCTCTTTAGTGAATTTTAAGGATATTATTTGTGGTCTGGAAGGTTTCCTCTCATTTGTTTTGTGTAGTGATGACAAAGGTGTCATCCACGTAGTGGACCTAAAGTTTGGGTGGATGGTTGGCAGAGCTGTTTGCTTGAGTCTCTGCATTACTGCCTCTACTAAGAGCCCTGATATTGGAGATCCCATGGGAGTTCCGTTGGTTTGTTTGTAGGTTTTATTATTGAAAATGAAGTGGGTAGTAGGCATAGGTCCACTAATTTGACGTTGTTGTCTTTGCTGATGAAGTTGGTGGTGTTTGGTGTATGTGTCTTTGGTTCTTCTAATAGTGTAGTCAGTGTTTCCTTGGCCAGGTTGATGTTGATGGATGTGAACAGTGCTGTTACATCAAAGGTGACCATTATTTCATCCTCTTCTATCTTGGTGTCTTTGGTTTGCTGGGTTTCTTCAGTAAGTTCGTTGTCCTTCAGTGTTACTTTTAATGCTGCTAAGAAATCGTTCTTTTCTGCACCCCAGAAGTTGTAATTTAATCCTCTTACTAAGACAGCTTTTTCAGTGTCTGTTAAGGGTCGTCAGATAAGTTTTTATCTATGCTTCTAGGTTGTCTCTGTTGTTATTTTGTGTGAATTTGCCGAGTTTTTTCTGCAGGCCTACTTTTTTCATTTTCTGTGTTTGTCACTGTCTAATGTCTATGGCTCGTTCTACTGTGTCTGTCCATTCAAGGTCTGACACGGTAGTGAGTAAAACTTTTTGCACGAAATTTCCCGCGTGTATTTACAGACTCTGTTGTGGGCATCATTAATCAGTTTTCTAAGCATTCCGGTGTCATTTTGCTCTGTGATTCTTTTGGCTAGTTGGGTGTTAAGAGGCATAAAGTTCACTAAAGAGAAGAAAAACAACAACAAACTGCCACTCCCAGATGTTGCAGTAGAGCAAACAGCTAATGGGGAACTTTAAACCAACGTCTTCAGGAAAACAACACATACGGACCAAATACTGAACTACAGAAGCAATCATCCCAACACCCACAAACGAAGCTGTATGAGAATATTATTTCAACAAGCCACCATACACTGCAGCACAGAGGAACTACAAAGAACAGAGGAAAATCACCTATACAGTGTATTCAAAAAGAACGGGTACTCATTGAACACAGTCTGCTGATTGCTCAGCAACAAATCCAAACAAGCAGACAAAACGCATTCAGAAACCCTAGCCACTCTCCCCTACATCAAAAACATCTCAGAAATGACTGCCAGACTACTCAGACCCCTTGGCATCATGGTAGCCCACAAACCCACCAACACGTTAAAACAGCTAATGAACTTAAAAGACCCTATACAGACAACACGCAAAATGAACGTCATTTACAAAATACCTTTCAAGAACTGTGAGAAACACTACATTAGACAAACAGGCAGAAAACTAGCCACAAAAAGACATGACCTACTATCACTAGTATCCTTACATACAGATGAGGAAAGACACCACTTCAACTGGGACAAGACATCCATGCTAGGACAAGCCAAACAAAGACATGCACAAGAAATCTGTTCGGCATGGACAAGTTGGACCGAAGCTGTTTCCTTGCTGTACATCTCTATGACTCTAAGCATAGCATTCCAACTGGAACTCTATTAACAAACACATCAACTTGGACCCCTTTACCACCCTCTGAGAAAATGAACAGGAAATGACATCACCAACCCAAGGAAACCTAAACACACAAATAGAAAGCAGTCATAACACCGGTGCATCACTGGATGCGCACTGATGATACCTTGTATGGTGACAAAATGTCTGAAAACGAACCTTCCAGCTCACCAAGCAAGCCTACATCCAGAACCTCAACCTGAGCTGCAAATCTTCTCAAAACTCCCAAATATCCAAATCTCTTTACTCCATTGTAGTTGTCAGCTCCTCATCAATTAGTGTGCCAGCGTGACATCACCTTTCAACTGGAGCCCATCACCCAGTTTTCCATTGCACTAGTTTTTAAGACATAAATGTGTTGCATTTTGTTAATCTCTTGTTTCCTGTTTTGCAGAGTAAGAACATGATACTAGACCAAGCATACAAGTATATCTCCGAACTGAAGAGACAGAATGATGAAATTCTATTGAATGGAGGAACCAAAGAGCAAGGTACGATGTGATAATCATTGTGTAATCACTTACATTACTTTAGATAAGAACTTATCTCCACCATAACTTAACATTCAGCAACTTGATTTCTCTAAATGTTCAAATTAGCTATCACCCAGGAAACCATCCTCCATTTTACATTTTTCTTAACTGCTTTAAATGCAACAAAATAGGACCATAAGACATTGTTATGAACCAGACCCCCTCAAAATACTTCAAGAAGGTAGCCTAGACCCTAGCTTTTTCTTATTTTAAAGACAAATGTAAAGTGTGTTCCAGGTGCAATTCGACAGATCAAACTACTCGACATTAAGCAAAAAACAATTTATTCAAACCCAATAGTTAAAATACAACAAAAGAAATAACTTAGAATAACAACTCTTTTGGAAAATGTAACAGAAGAATAGATATGGTACCTTTCTAATTAATTGTTCCAATATACTAACATCCTACAAGCACACCCTTTGGCAAAAAGGCAAATTCAGAAAACAGGTAATGTCTCTCATGTAGTCCAGCAGCCTCAGTAGAGAATCCACAGCTTTTGGCTGTAATTGAGAGCGGGGGAAAGCTAAATAAAATTCCTTGATCTGTGAGAGCTTGATCACATCCACTAAAGCTGTTTCTATTCTTCCAACTTGAGAAAGACCTCACAAGTTGTTTATCTTCTCAAAGACTGCCTCCCAGCTGTCACCCAACCCTCTCTCAAAGAAACCATAACAAAACACACCTCTAAAGTCACACCATCATCAAAATATAGAAACAGTGGAAGGCCACTAGTCCAAAGTCTCCTCTGCCATTCGTTGGGATCTGATATTACTCAATTTCTTGATTCCCATACTGATTAAAAATCTGTATAATGACTTAATGACCCAGCCTCTACAACCCTCAACAGTAAAGAATTCCACAGGTTAACTACTTTAGAGAAGAAATTCTTCCTCGTTGCAGTCTTAACTGGACAACTCCTAATTTAAGAAATTTTTCTCACATTCTAGACTCAACCTAGTGAGGTTTCTCTGGACAGCATCCAATGTCAGTATATCTTTCCATTCACAGGGAACTAAAACTGCTCGCACTATTCTAGGTGTGGTCTGACTTGTGCTTTGTATAGTTTCAGCAAGACTCCCTTGTTGTTTGTACTTCATTCCCTTTGAAATAAAGACTAAAATTCCATTTGCTGTCCCTCTTACCTGCAGAACTTGCAAGCTGCCTCTTTGTGATGTATGCACGAGGTTCCCCAAATCCAGATGTGCGAAAGCTTTCTGCAGTCTTTCTCTATTTAATTAAATTAAGCTCATTTTTTTAATGCTAAAATACACAGCGTTACATTTTCTCACATTACATACATACTTAACCTGATTAGATCCTTCTGCAGACTTTGTCATCTTCAGTTTGTGCTCTCTATCAATTATTATGTCATCCACAAACATGGTGATACTTTCATTTTCCTGAAGCATCAGAGGTTGAAGGGTGAGCTAACAAAGGTTTAAAATGAGGGGCATGGATAAGGTCAACAGGAGAAAGTGAGGACTGCAGATGATGGAGATGAGAGTCGAGAGTATAGTGCTAGAAAAGCACAGCAGGTCAGGCAGTGTCCGAGGAGCAGGAGAATTGACGTATCAGGCATAAACCCTTCATCAGGAATGTGAATAGCTATGGTCTTATTCCTAGGGTGGGAAAGTCCAAACCTAGAGGACAGAAGTTGAAAGTGAAAGAGGAGAAATTTAGAAAGGACTTGAGGGGTAACTTTTTCCCGCAAACAATGGTGCATGTATGTAACGAGCTGCCAGAGGATGTGGTGGAGGCGCATTCAATTACAAAATGTAAAAGGCATCTGGATGGGTTTATGAATAGGAAGAGTTTACAAGGATATCGGCCAAATGCTGGCAATTGGGACTAGGTCAGATTGCGATGTCTTATTGGCATGGACGAGTTAGATCTAAGAGTCTGTTTCCATGCTCTACGACTCATGGCTCTAGTTTTCTGTGTTTCTTGCACAAGTACTCCCAAGTCCCTTTGTACTGCAGCTTTCTACAGTTTTTCTCATTTCAGTTTAAATCCTGTCCTTTTGTTCTCCCTTCTGAAATGAACAACTTCATATTTTTCTACATTATACTCCATTTGCCAACATTTTGCCCAATTATTGAACCTATCAATAGTTCCTCTGTAAGTTACTCCTATCTCATTTGCAACTTGCTTTTCTGCCTATTATTGTGAAGATAGTCTTACGTACTTCAGAAGCTTGCTATATCATTTTTCCAAAAAGGAAAAAGCAGTTTAATAGTGAATGATGTTTCCTCCCTTTGACATTTTTGTTTCAAATGAAATGCTGGAATAGGAGGACATTCTGTTTGTATGCATGTTTATATCAGCATTAAGTTGAAAAGCAGTAACCTTCATCTTACTTCACCATAAATTTAAAATACATAATGAAAGTACAGTTTACGTAACCCATCAAAGTTGTAGGAATGTGACTATGCATAAGCTGGAGAACATCATTCTTGTCAGAATGACAAACATATGTAAGCTGTTTCATGAAGAAGGGTAATTCTTTCAGTGACAGGCGTAATGCCATTTTTGCTGTGTTGTAAGGGCAACTCATGAAACAATGTATTGTGAATTTCAGAATGATTAAGTATTAGGAAGGTTGACACTTAACATCTTGAAAGAATGTTAGTTAGAGAGGTTTTTGTCATAACCTAAGGCATGGGCTATGCCACATCCTTCAGAAATAGAAAATGATTTGTTTTTGAGAAATAGAGCAGTTTCAAAGAAAGGTCAAAATTGTTTCTTATTTTAAATAACATCAGATACTGAGACTATGATTAATTGAGTCCTGATTAACTTCAGATTAAATTTGTGTTCCTTTTGCAGCTGAAGAAATTGTAAGGCTTCGGAAGCAGTTGAATGAGCTACAAAAGGAAAATGACCGTTTTGCAGAGTTACTGAAAGCCAATGACATCTGCTTGCACGATGACCCTACCATTCATTGGAAGAGGAAATTCAAAAGTACAAAAGTTACAATGGTTATTTCTTCCAACCAAATGCAGGATGATATATTAGTCTACACAAATGGAAACCAGTTAAATGGAAATTGCCAGCAGGCTGCGGTACAGAGTTCGCCAGAACAGGCTCTGACCTCTGTGAACAATAGTACACCAGAAACATGTCTTGATATAATGGAGCCTATGGCAATGCCTGATATTTGTCCTTTAACAAATGGCGCTCGACTTCCGACATTGGTTGCACAGCAGGAAGTTCCTGAATGTCTTCCTACAACCAGGCCTTGTCTGAACACTGTTCAGTGTAACACCACCTCCAGTAGCAGCACTGTACCGAGTGTGCTGAATGTTTCTAGTAACAGCTCTGGACAGGAAGTTCTTCAGTCCGCCCTTCGCAACTGTGCATCAACCACTTTAGCTTGTTGTGTGAACACTTCTGCACAAATTGAACTGGAACATTCTACAGGCAATTTTGTGCCGAATACCTTGGAAACTGCCAACAGCCATCCTACACAGAGTGTTCTCAATGTTACTACTAATACTTGCTTTGCCTTGCCATTGCACTCTCAGCAGATTGGTATGCCATGTGCAGGGGTGGAGAACCCCAGTGGGATGACACCACAGTCATTTTTGGCATCATCGTCTGTGAGTAGCCAGAGACATGAGATGATATCAACAAAGTTTCCTGTTACTGAATATTCTCAAAAAATGTTGGCATCACATGTTTGCCAAAATGCTCCAGTGTCAGTTGGTGGTCTTGTCGTTACATCACCATCATTCAAACTGAGGACAGTGTCTAATGTAGGTATGATGTCTTGTTGTGCAATGGCCAGCTCATGGACTGTCTGTTACCCAGCCTGTACATATACTGGCATTTCAGACTCAAATAGTGTTAGTACGTTTTCACGCATGAGTTCTGCAGGAAATACACAAACAACATGGACTACATTACAGTTAGCAGGCAATACTGTGCATCCTGTCAGTCAGGGGTGCTGTAGTATGTTGCCAGTGCCAGTAAATGAAAATCCGAGCTCCCGAAGTACATTCTCCATTTCAGAAAGTGGCCAACTGTTTAATAATGTCACTATAGTTCCTTCAGGTACAACAGCGTATGAGGGGGTTTCACTCTCTTCCACATGCAAGCAACTCAAGCAGCAGGTGGCAGTCACTATGCAGCCTCCCCTACAACCTCTACCCTTGCAGTCAGTTCTAGCGCAGCCACAAATTCCAGTCCAGTCAGCTGCCAAAATGGTCTCATTGCTTCCTCCCTTGCAAGTAATTCAGATGACCCGCCCTGCAGGGACATCTGTCTCTTCCACTCCCAATAATCCGAATCTGATCATCCTTCAACCAGCTAATCCCACCTCACCTGCTGTAGTGAGAGGTGCCCTCAACAGTCAGGCACCAGGTCAGCAAATTGTTATTATACAAGCAGCCAATCAAAATGCTGTATCTGTAGTCCCAGCTCAAACGAGTAATAGGTTACCAACCCTTGACTCCAGTCAATTGATATGCAGCAACGGGAATGCACAGAACACTCCTAATATTCAGACAGTGGGAGGGAAGCACCTTGTTCACATATTGCCACGGCCTGTATCTTCATCTGCTTCCACGAGCTCTCAGCCCTGCACTACCGTGGGATCAGGCCAGCAGCAGACTATCTCTGTCAATGGTCAGTTATTTGCTCTGCAGCCACTAAAGCAGTCAGGGGTGTCCAGCCAGAACACTATGCAAATCATTCAGCCAACAACCAGTGCCGATCCAAATACCAATGTGGCTCTAAACACTTTTGGCGCATTGACAAACCTCAGCCAAAGTATCTCACAGATGGCAGAGCAAGGGGGCTTACAACTGAGTAATGACCAGTCACCCAGTTCTTCAGCTCCTGGCAAAGGCCAGGTTATTAGTGGCAACACCTCTGCATCTGACACCATGATGGCCAACACAAGCACAGATATTTCGAGGGCATCATTGTGGCACACAAGCAGTTCATGCTCCAAAACCTCCCCTCTTGGACCACCCTCTAGCTGTAAAACTAAAAAGCTGCAAAAGAAACCCCTCTCTACAAAACAAGGAGCCGCAAGGAAGACCACATGTACTGGGAGCAAATCAAAGGTGGCTGCCAATTGCATTCAAAATAACAAATTCATTAAAGATATTTCATTGAATTCACTAACCAGCGATGATCAAATTTCATCATCACAAGGTTTAATATCCCAACAATCATCACTGTCTCAGATTCCAACATTAGTGGTAGCTACAGCGGCCATTTCTGTCCCTTCACAGGAAGCAGTGGACACCCAGCAGCCAGCGGCCAGCCTGTCTCAACATGTACACCCACCACATTTAACAGAACCAGCAGTGGCTGAATCATTCTCTCAAGAACAGCCTGACATACTGTCAGAAATTTCAGCTGCATCAACATTAGTTGTATCATTACCATCTTCTTCATCTCGAGGTGATTTGGTAAAGAATGTTTCATGTGTACCATCCTCTCCATGTGTAATCACAGATGTATCAACATCAGTTCCAACGTCATCACTGTTCAGTTCAAATGCAGCTCTTCAAGCATCAAGAGCATTTTCAATAGACAAAGGCAGTGACTTGGTGGATTTGCAAACTGCTGTAGCAAATGTTTGTCGCACATCTGGGATTACTGGTGTTTCTGCACAGTTAGAATCTCTTGCAGCTGCACAGCAGCAGTGCAGCGGGTGTGACAAAGAAAAGAGCCAAGACTGGCACAAAGGGCGATTAGAAATGAGCAAGTTTGCAACAACTAAAGAAGTTAGTAATCAAGTCAGCAGTAACATGATTCATGGAATGACACATGGAGAAAAAACATCATCAAATGAGAAAAGCTCCTTGCTCTCTTTTGTGAAAGATTCCTGTGCTGACAGTGAGCTATGTGTTGACAGTTCTAGAGAGACCTCAGCCGGCATGTCGTTTTATGAAAAGGACGAACCCCATAAAGACATATTGTTGGTAAGCACAGAGATTGAAAGTGGTGTGCAGCAGCAGCTGTGCAACCCTGATCAAGAGAGTATGGGAGGTTCCTTAGTTTCGCACCGCCAGACTGAGTCACCCATGTCCACCAGCTCGGGCAGTAGCCGTGGCTTTTCTGTTGCCTCTATGCTGCCAGACACCACCCGAGAGGATGCATCTTGCATCAGTACAATGTCCAACACCTTTAATAACTACAGCTTATCTGAGCCAAATGACATTGTCGCCCTTGCTGCTAGAGCAATCTTCGAACATGGAAGTCCAGGCAAAAATTTGACTTCAGACGTTACTGTATGTGATGTTCAGGCCAAAGCTCAGAAAATTCCCTTTGCAGATAAAGAAGTGTGTGCAAGTCAACAATCTGTTAAAAGCCTGAGTGTTAAAGAGAATAGTCCAAACTTGACAGAGGCTAGTGCAGCTGAAGGTCAAGTACAGCAATCACTGCCAGTGGATACTAACTCAAAAGGAATGCCCATTACTAAGACTTCAAGTTCTGTTGTAAAAGAAATCTCAAATATGCCACTGATTTGCAAATCTTCTGGCTCTGCTAACCTGAGTGTTATTAACCATGCCTGTCACAGTGAAGCTAATCAAATGCATGTCTGCTCATCAGGTGAAACCCTACTTGCAGAGCAGCTTCCAGTCTGTGCTCCAGCTGACCTTTGTAGTGAAGCCACTACATATACTGAACAGTCTTCCCAACCCACCCTGTTAGCAGAATATTCTCACGAGCAGCTAGATTCTGTGAAAGGTAACTCGCACTCTTCTCTTGTTTTGGAGCCACATTTGAAGCAAAACAATGAGAGTCGAAAAGATGCAACAAAGCGGACTGGGCCAGATGACCACTTGATCTCAACAGCAAAGAGACAAAAACAATGCCAGAATGCAGCCATGAAACTTGAAGGAAAGTCCACAGTAAGTACAGTTCCAGAACAACGTATTTCCGAATGTGGTCAAACATTTATCAGTCAGTTGCCAACAAATTCTTCAAGTTTATTAGTCTCAAGTAGTAATCCAGGACACGCAGATAGTCTTAGCCCTTTGTTCCCACCAACTAACTTCCCAACTTCAAATGCGACTGAAACTTTAAGGCCAACAGAAGCTCATTGCAATGTACAGCCGCGAATCCAGGAGGGACAAGGACAACAGCTGCAGCAGCATGTGGTATCCCAGCAGACGGTCTCCTCGCAGACTGGCCTGAATGTCCACCATGGTCACATGTATTACAAACACCATCAGGGACAGATACGAGAAAGGAATTTATACCACCTCCAGCATCAGCTTCCACACAATGAGAGCTCAATCCAGCCCCATACTCACGGTGCCCAGCAGCCCCGCACTGCACAGCAAGAAATCCAAATGCAGAAGAAACGAGGGGTCATGCGAGCGAGTCAAGCTCCTCAACTATCAATACAGCAAAAGCAACATCCAAGTGGCAGTAGTCAAGGACGCCAGAAAGGGAATCACCATCATCACCATCCGCACCACCACCATCAGCAACAACTTCAGCAAATGCCACATCCACACTTTGGAAATTCACAACAAGATAAAAGGTGTGACAATTCTGTGACTAACAGAAACCATCACAGCAGTCATAATCAGAACCTCCACAGCCAGGATCTCATGCACCAGCAGCAGGATAATGCGAGAAGTGGGCCTCAGGGGTCCGTGACCCCTTCAGAACAAGCTGGGCAGTCTCGCATCCAGAGGTTGTTAAGCTCAAGGTCATTGGATCAGCAGATGGCTTCTAAATCCAACGCCGTGTCACGACCTTCAGAAATGCAGTTTACTTCTCACAGACAGGAGAGGAACAGAATTTCTAGTTATTCTGCAGAGGCTTTGATCAGAAAAGTACCTTCAAATGCAGAATCCCGAATGGGAATGGCAGTGCAGAGCCCTCGAAATAATCTGGAGCAGTCTGAAATGCGAACCTATCTTGATTTATCAATAAACAAAAACCTGCCTGTTCACAGCTTGCACACTAAGTTGTCTCTGGACCATTGCATAAATTCTGAAGTTCAAAGCCTTCCTGACTGTCCTCCTTTTAAAGTGAATGTGACAACTCAAGGTGTTGGCACTTTTGAGGTGCAGTCGTCAAGGGGTAATGAGATGGTTAATAGTATGCCAGCACACAGAGGAATGCAATCACATGGCTTCAAGCTGGGTCAGGGTACAGTGACTGAGAGGCAAGCCAGGTTGCCTTATTTGCCAATGCAAGGGATCTCATCAGGAAGTGGAGTTTCTTTAAGAGAGAATGAAGGTTCCTGCCATCAGAGCTTCATGCAAAGTCTACTAGCTCCTCCACTCAATGAGCAAATAGGTCCAAGCCAAAGGTCAGTGTCAGAACACCCAAGGAACACACAGTGTCTCCCTCCAGCCACTATTGAATACAGTTGCCCATCTGCAAGAGAAGGAGTTCACATCAGAAGGGATGGTGAGCTGCAGAATCGTGAAAGCTGTGACATGACTTTAGGTGCACACAGTTCTAGAAACAGCTCTTTAAGCATCTCCTATTCAAATCCTTCCTCTGTGGCAGACAGTCAGGGCCGGAACACTAGTCCAAATGTGTCAGCTCAGAAGAACTCCCTCAGAATGAACGAAAGTCAAGGAAGTAAGTGTCACCCAAATTCACAGGTCTCTCCCAATGTGCACGGAGCGGTTAGACCAGTGATGTCTCACGCTACAGTTTCCCACGGTGGGAATGAACAAGGGCACTCAATTCAGCAACCCAATTCCTCAGGGGTTACCCAGCGTGTACGCCACCCAGCCCAGGAGGGTTCAGCTTCCAAGATGCGGCAGACTGATCGATCTCGCTCTGGGAACCACAGAAGTGGGAATGTTTTTGAGCATGGACTTCAGTTGCCCCTAGCGTCCAGTGGCAGCATGATCCTTGGTCGTCAGCAGCCAGTGGGGGCTCGGACAGGAAGCATTGTGCGTTTTATGACTGATGGGCAGCAATTACCAAACGATAATTTAACTCCTGACCAGCACTCGCTATCTCAGAACTTTGGATTCCCCTTCATCCCAGAAAGTAGCATAAACCCTCCAATTAATGCAAACCCATCATTCATTCCTCCGGTAACCCAGCCGGGTGCAAATCGTACCCCGGCTCTCATACCAGTTGAACCACAGAATCCTCTGTCCTCATTTTACCCTCCATACTCTCCAGCTCATCCCAACCTTTCCAATGACCTCTCCATCCCCTACTTTTCCAATCAGATCTTCAGCAGTCCAAGCACGGAGAAAGCCAACACTGGGGGACTTAACAACCCGTTTGGGTCCATTCTCTCTCCCCCTCGGCCAGTTGGCTTCCCGCAACCAAACTTTCCCCTTCTCCCTGAAATCCCAGCCAGACCTATGGCCAACACTTCTAGCATCACCCCACACCTCTCCAACTTCAACCTCACCACTCTCTTCCCTGAAATTGCTGCTGCTCCCCTTGCCCCAGATAGTACAGCCATGCCCATGTCACCTTTGTTGCCTTTAACCAACCCAGCTCTTTCAGATGTCTCTAAACAACACTCGAACCGATCTGCTCACAATATAAGTCACATACTGGGCCACGATGGTAGCTCTGCTGTGTAGGATTGGATGCTGCTTAATCTTTATTTTTGTGGGACTGTTATAGTTGCACGTGTTTTATTGAGTGGTCAGGTGGATTACAATCTGTTTGTGGGTATTAGTTGTCCACCTGTGAAGTCCAAAAATGATCACTACCCTTCCTCCTGCCAGACCCAGCATCACCACAATCTTTAGTTTTGTCTCCTTAAACATACACTATGTTGACATATGCAAGATACTTTGTTTGCTATCATTTGCAGACATATCTCAGTGGGGCCTTTGAGGTGAGTGAATTGGACAGGAGGAAGATGAATACAGCTATAATCGAGTGGTCACCTACTGTTACTGATACAAAACATATTTGTGTGCCACACAAAGTGCTGTTCATAAGGACAATTTTCGGAACCTGCAGGCAGCATAATGTGTCTTGTATATATTGTATTAGTATAGGTTTGCAATATATTAATGGTTCAAGGCATTCATAGGACTGAATAAGCATTAATTTGTAAATAGGTGGGAAAATGATTAGTGCACCATCATGGCAGCAGGTATTTGTTGGGTCTGATGTTTAAACATTATTTTGAGCACAGAGTACTATTACAGTTTGTGACTAGCAGCTTACCTTGCTGCTCTGCCTGTGTAAGAAGAGTGAGTTTTAACACAAGCTTTTGGCTTTTTCATAATGTCCCAAACATATGTCATGCTATTATAAAACTCGTGGAAGTACAATCAGTTTCTCGATTAGGATAAATCTCTTCATGAATTATGCCCATTAAATCAAATTTGCCTGAGTAAGTTTACTTAATTAGACAATCGATTCCTCCCCCCACCCACTCGTATTTAAAATTCTTCAGACAAGTCAGGCTGCCATTAACTCAAGGTGAAGGGTAGACAGAGGGGAAACATTTTAATACAGAATTTATTTTGTGGATGAGGTGCTGAATAATTTGAGTGTTGTACAAGATATTTAAATAAAAGTTCTAGTTAATTTCCATATAAATGTACTGTATTTCAATTTGAGTTATTGCATGGTGTTTTAATGAGAAGCGATTATCAACCCGCTCCACATGAACCTGCCTGAAATTTATCTTGGAGAAGGTTAAAGTTAGAAATAACGGGCTTTCACAATTGCATCTAACTATACACTTCGGTAATCACCAGCCCGTTTCGATCTGTATGACTGCTCACCGATTAATATAAATAGATTACACTCTGCATTTCCAGTAGGGGTCAGGATTTACCCTTTGCAGATGGCCACTAATGCATTTATATTTTTGAACAGTTTATAGTACCTTGTGTATCTCAGAGGCATGAGCAGAGGACTGAATCTTGCAATAAACTAACATCTTCTCCTTTTACTTGGGGCTATAGATTGGAATCTCCACTGGAGTAGATTGTAATCCCGATAAAGGATGACAATAATTCCAATTAGAATAAATTTGAGACATTCTTCGCCCTCATTGTACTGTATGCCTGCCGCTATTGTGAATCATAATTAACAATTCCATTGGATTAGTCCATGAGGATCTCTGGTTTGGGCCGGGCAAAAGAATTAGTCCTTTGTGTTAAATAGTGCTCGTCTGAAGTTCAGGTTAACGTGATGGTCTCTGATCTCCCACTGACCTGGGAATGACTCATTGGGTTGTTTTAAAAGCAAACGGTTATGTTCATCAGCACTGCGACGTGTCAAGAAATTCGCCGTGAAATACAAATGCCGAGGAAGCTGAAAGTCGTCTGTGACCCACGTACACTAGTTCCAGAGTATGGACTCGGGTAATCCTGCAGTTGCAGAGAAATAAATGCAAAGTGACGATTAAATTTGATACACAATCTTGATCCTCCACGCTACAGGAATTACGACTGACTTTCTAAGTTCCTCGCAGATATCTTGGTTTTTATCGAATTAGATTTCTCTTTTGCTCAGAACACTATCAAACTGCTGTAATTCTGTACGCAGGCAGTCTGTTGTGTTTGAACCTGTTTTTTTTTAACTAGCTTACAAAATTGGTCTGTATCAGAACACGAAAAAGTAATTGAGGCAAACCCAGTTAGGGTACACAGAAGCAGCAAACTTCCTGTGCTGTGCTGTGAAACTCGGAGCCATTGTTATGTGGGGAAAAAAAATCAAGTTGCGACCAACTCCATTTATTGGGCTTTTGTAATATAATGTGTTGTACAGTGTGTTTTTAAAAAAAAACACTTTTTGTCCACATTGCATGGGGATGGAGTGCACTACTAAGTTCTAATTGAATCTCTTAGCTGTTCTCTTGACTCCATCACTTTAGTCGTTATGTTTGTCGGCGCTGCCTCCAGCTAACGCAGTTTAAGTGCCTAACTCATTATTGATCATTTTACAGAAGTCTGGAGCTCTCTGCAACGCATCGCTTGCGTAGAAAGGGTAGCGTTCAGGGCACCCTGCAGATCCATTAAAACAGGACCCTGATAAACACTGAAAGCTGGGGACTCTGAAAAGCTGGCTTATAGACAAAAAAAAACCTATCTGGAACTGTTCACAATCGATTCCTAAACAAAGTACCGCTCGCCTCATCTCAGTTGATTGTCCCCACCCCCGAACCCACTGCCTCTGTGCTGAAATCGCTGTCTCTGTCCTCACGCCCACGTTGAGGTATTTTTTTGCCCTCCTGGTGTGTCTGCATCCCCCCCCCCCCCCCCGTTCCCATGTTTTGATCCAAAGTGTGAAGGTGCCGGTGATGGACTGGACTGGGGTGGTCAAACTTTAAAAATTACACGACATCAGGTGATAGTCCAACAGGATAATGTGGAAGTACACGCTTTCGGAGCGCTTACCAACCCGATGATGGAGCAGCGCTCCAAAAGCTAGTGCTTCCAAATATACCTGTTGGACTATAACCTGGTGTCGTGTGATTTTTTTTAACCTATCCGAAGGGATTAGTCGTCTCGCGGCCTGAACTTTGCCTTGCTCTCACATTTAGATGCTGTTTCCATTTTCGGAGGAGGTTCTTTGCTGTTTACCAAGTCGCATTGTCAGAAATGACGTGGTTCAAGATCACACATTCTTCTGTAATGACTTGGTTCAAGATCACACATTGTTCTGTAATGACTTCTGTTCCCTGAATCCTCGAGTACAGGAGCACGCCATTTGCGCTCTCCGACCTGTGCTAGCAACTTGGAAGAGTTCCCCAGACAGTCCCTCTGTTGATATTCCCAAAGCTTTGCAATATTTTTTACACAACTTCCGTTGTGAATTTTGATGTGGAATTTGCAGGTACCTTTCAGGCAGCTCGTTTCGGGTTATTACCATAAACTAATGCAGAAGAAAAATACCCTCGCTCCTCCCCCGCTCGGTTGGAATTTTGTTGAATCTCTGACCTCTGGCTGTAAATGCGAGCAATGGTTTCCAATCCGCCCTGTTAAAAACACATCATAATCTCGATAACTTTATTAGGGAATAAAAGGTTGAGAGGATTTCCCAATTCTGACAGCTGATACCTGGGAAGGTTGGTTGTGTGAATATGAATTCACAGCCCTTTTGCAGTTGAACTTTGAGCCCAATTACGCTTATCTTGACAGATGTACATTGGCGCCCTGATCCTTATTCCATTAATTTTTTAAAATGGCCATGATTTGGAGATGCCGGTGTAGGACTGGGATGTACAAAGTTAAAAATCACACAACACCAGGTTATAGTCCAACAGGTTTAATTGGAAGCACACTAGCTTTCGGAGCGATGCTCCTTCATCAGGTGATTGTGGAGGGCTCGATCGTAACACAGAATTTATAGAAAAAAATTTGCAGTGTGATGTAACTGAAATTATACATTGAAAAATTGATTGTCTGTTAAGCCTTTCATCTGTTAGAATACAGTGATAGTTTCACTGCTTTCATATGTAAATCACGAAACCTTTTTTTAAAAGTTGCATTCTCGGGTTAGCTGTTAACAATGGTGATAGCTAGACACTATGTTGAAGGTGTTGACCCCCTGTGTTTTGAAAAATTGAAAATTTATCCAATCAGCTTACAGCTTATTAATTAGTTTTTTTTTTAAATAAAGCCTTAGCATTCCAGAATATAAATATTTGTAAGTGTCAGATTCTGCTGTGTGCAAGAGAAACAATAAAACTATTGAGAGACATTGTGTGTAAGAGGGGACCATAAGGTGTGCATTGTGAAATTACTAGGATGTTGCCTGGTATGGAAGGAAGGTCTTATGAAGAAAGGCTGAGGGAACTGAGGCTATTTTCGTTGGAGAGAAGAAGAAGGTTGAGAGGTGACTTAATCGAGACGTAGAAGATAATCAGAGGGTTACATAGGGTGGACGGTGAGAGCCTTTTACCTCAGAAGGTGAAGGCTAACACAAGGGGATATAGCTTTAAATTGAAGGGTGATAGACTTAGGACAGATATCAGGGTAGTTTCTTTACTCAGAGAGTAGTAGAGGTGTAGAATGGCCTGCCTGCAACAGTAGTAGACTTGCCGACATTAAGGGTATTTAAATAGGCATTGGACATACATATGGATAATATTGGAACGGTGTAGGTTAGATGGGCATCAGATTAATTTCACAAGTCAGTGCATTGAGGGCCGAAGGGCCTGTACTGCGCTGTAATGTTCTATGAACAGAACTCATTTGAAATTACAACACTGTGTGATGTTTTGTGATATTCTGATTTATTTTTTGGATACAAGTTGTTCAATCAGAGCAGACTTCAGGAAGAGGCTTTTACGTATTACTTAAACCTCAGGCGTTCCAGAAACTGCCCGAAACTTCTTTAGCGCTTTGTTTTTTTTTTGCATATCCTTTGATCGGACAGAATGATTTAAAATACCAGGAAATTAAAAACTGCGCACTGCATCCTTTCGACTTGTACTGGACAGCTCTACAGTGCTCAGTTTAGAAATGAATTGCAGTCCTTCGTAATATTTCTACAGCCTTGCACAGCCACCAGTTTGAATGTATTGCCACGGAGCTGTTCATTGGCTCAGGGCAAGTTAATTCTTCTTGCGCACCCCCCACCCCATTGCTGGGAGGAAGCCCCACCTCCAACAGCAGCTCACCAATTGGATGGCTGGGAGCCCACCAGTCCCAGTGGCGCCTCTGGAAGCTGTGGCCACCGCTGGAACTGGAGCCAATCCATAACAACGCTCATGGTTAGGGCCTTAGGTGGAAGTTAAGTAGTAGATTTTGTTGGGACCAGGCATCAAGGTCAATCATGAGGTGATAGTATTGAGGCTGGGAGCCTCGGGTTCCCGAATGGGAGAGACCCCTCTCAAAGCAGCAGACAACAAAGATGGCATCACTGCCCCCCACTTGGGTGGCACAGCCATGCGATGTATCCCAAGGTGAAGCGGGCCATTTGATGCCTTCCCCATTGTTGATAGAATCCCAGCAGAGGTGAGCAGGCAATGGGTGTAGTGCAGCTTGCAGCCCATCTGATTTAATGCCCCATCCCCATCACAACTTGTTCTGGCTTGTGGTAGGGTGGTATAAAACTCCATCCATAAAATATGATTTGATCTAACCAAGCAGAAATATCTGAATCATTTTGTAGGGAACTGGAAAGACATACCTTTCTTCTTGGAATTTTCAACTCTTGAAATCAGTAATTCAACAACACAGTGCATTTACATAGCACCTTTAACACTGTTAAATGTCCCGAGGGGGGGATCTAAGATGGCGGCGATCTGAGAAGATCACGCTGCAGAGCTTCGCATCGCAGCAGGAGCAGGACGGTCCTTTAACCCACCCAACCCAGGTCATCAGGATTTCTTGGGGTGTTAGAAAGATTGTGGAGCCCCAAGAAACATTTAAAAATTGACTTACCTGTATTTTCAGCTGTCCAGAAATGCCTAAAAAGGGAGGAGGAGCATCTGAGATCGGGCCTGCAGCAGCCTCAGAGCAGATTACTCTCCAGGACCTGGTGAACCAGCTCTCGAAATCTCGCAAGATGTTGGAGAAACAGATTGAAGAGAAGCTGGCTCCAGTCTCTCTCATGCTGCAGAAGCATGAGCAGCAGCTGGGAGACCTGGAGAAGAGGACAGATGAGGTGGAGCATAGGGTCACAGTGGTGGAAGCTGATGCTAGTTCATTCAAGGAAGACATCCAAGCCCTGAAGACGCAGGTTCGTAATTTGAGCGACCAAGTGGATGATCTTGAAAACCGGGGCAGGAGAAAAAACATTCGGATCATTGGTCTGCCTGAGGGTAAGGAGGGTGAGCAGCCTGCGGAATTTGTTGAAGATTGGCTTCCGAAATTCCTTGACTTGGAGACTGGCATGAGAGGATTGAAGATAGAGAGGGCTCATCGGGTCGCAGCACGGAGGTCGCGTCTGGGTCAACGCCCTCGTCCTTTCCTGGTGCGGTTCCATCATTACTGGGATAAGGAGAGAGTCATGGAGGCTTCCAGACTCCAGGGGAAGGATCCAAAGGCCCTAATTTACGAGGGGTCTAAGATCATGTTTTTTCAGGACTTTTCAGCGGCGGTGATCCAGAAACGAAAATCGTATGATGGTGTCAAGAGAAGATTGAAGGAGCTTGGGATTCAGTACTCCCTGAGATATCCAGCAGTGCTTCCGATCACCTTAGATGGATCCATGCATCTCTTTGACACATCGGAGAAGGCAAGAGACGTTGTGGACAAACTAACCTAAGTTAAACAATTGTAGTATGTATAAATATTGTTGCTTGGGCATGCGTTTATCATTTTGTAAAAGAAATGGAGGAAATTCAGTTGGAGCTTTGTTTTTCCCCTTTTTTTTCCTCTATTGATAATAATTTGGTTCAAACTATGTCTGGCGGTGGTTAAGAAGTACATTTTAAATTTCTAAGTTAGGACATACCAAAGAATGGGTGGGGTATTTATTCCCCCTTTTTTTAATAAAGGATTTTTTTTTATTCATATTGATATTCTATGGGGTGTTTATTCTTTTTAGCTTGTGCTTGCGATGCGGCTCTAGCTGGGAGAAGTGAAGGTGGTTGAGATGGTTAGATGCCTATTTATGGGCAGTTCAGGATGGGTAGTTGCCCCCTCCGGGAAGGGGGTGAGTTCCCCTACTCAGCGCTATTGGCGCTTTATATGTTGGTTTGTTTTATGGTTTTTGTTGTTTTTTATTTTTAATAATTTTGTATGTTTGTTAAATGTAGTGGTTTTAGTTTATGTAGTTTTTATATTTGGTGGATCATGCGACACGAAGGCTTAACAATTTGTGGTTCTGGTTCCTCCTCTCTGGAATTTAAATGTAATTGCAGAAGATTATGGCTAATGATTTGATTAAATGGTATACCTGGAATATCAAGGGAAGTCACTCACTAATTAAGAAGAAGGTACTCTTGAGTCTTAGAAGGGAGAAGGTGGATATTGCTTTGTTACAGGAGACACATTTGGATGACAAGAAGCATCTGAAATTACAGCAGAATGGTTTTGACCGAGTTTATTTTTCATCATTTAATACCAGAAGTAGGGGAGTTGCTATATTGGTCAGGAAAAATCTCTCATTTAAATTGTTGGAATGTGTTAAAGACACATACGGGAGGTTTGTAATTCTTAAAGCCTTGATAAATGGCGAAGAATATGGCATTTTAAATGTTTATTGTCCCCCAGCTCATCCCCTTAAATTCTTGGTAGATGCTTTTTCTAAACTGATAAGTCTCAAGTCTCGGCACATCATTATAGGGGGAGATTTTAACTGCCTCATGGACCCCACAGTAGACAGGTTGCCTAAAGGTCCCTCGATACCGTCTGCACAAACTAAACAGTTATTGGGTTTGTGTGGGGAATTAGGATTAGTGGACGTCTGGAGGTGTCTCCACCCTACAGGTAGGGATTTCATGTTTTTCTCCAATACGCACAGATGTCACTCGAGGATTGATTTTTTTCTGACCCCTGCGGTAACCCTGGATCTGGTGGCATCCTGTACGATTGGTAATATTGCCATCTCTGATCATGCTCCAGTGTACCTCATGGTTAAAATTAAGGATGTTACAGTGGATTCAAGGTACTGGCGAATGGACCCCTTTATTCTCATGGACAGCAAGTTTGTGGAGTATTTCTCTAGGGAATTTTGGGCATTCCTAGACATCAACATAGGCTCGGTTGATAGCTCATCTGTTCTCTGGGAAACTGCCAAAGCTTATGCAGAGGGTTAGTTATTTCATATTCCACAAGTAGGAAGCGGCAGAAGGGTGAGCAGCAACAGCTCCTTGAAGCATGGTTGAAGGCAGCCGAGAAGGCCTATTTTGACAGACCCTTGTTGGTCAAACTACAGAGGATTACTGCACTACGGTCTGCACTAAATTCCGTCCTCACGCAGACGGCAAAGAAGGAGCTGGCTTTTGCAAAGCAAAGGTTATACAAGCATGGGGTCAAGCCAGGCAAATACTTAGCATACCTTGCCAGAAAGAGAAGTGCCCCACAAACCATTACAGTGATTAGGGAAGGGTCTGGGAACCTAACATGTGATTCTAAAAAGATTAATGTGGTATTTCAGCGATTCTACTCTAAATTATATTAGTCTGAGAATTGTGAGGAGGGGCAGGCCAAAATGGAATCCTTTTTTAGAGATCTGAAGCTCCCGGGTGTGACTCCCGAACAACAGTCCTTTCTCAATGCCCCATTATCAGAGCAAGAAGTGCAGAAAGCTGTGAGGCAGCTTCAGAGTGGAAAGGCGCCCGGTCCTGATGGACTTCCCAGTGAATTCTATAAGGAATTTATAAGTACACTGTCAGGCCCGATGTTGAATATGTTTAATGATTCATATAGTCATGTTTGTCTCCCACCATCTCTGAGAGAGGCAACTATTTCACTTATCCTTAAAAAAGGGAAGGATCCGGAAGACTGTGCTTCATATAGGCCCATCTCGCTCTTAAATGTGGACTTTAAGATCCTTTCTAAAGGCTCTTGCATTAAGGCTGGAGACTGTGTTACCTTCTATTATTAAAGAGGAGCAGACGGGCTTCATAAAGGGTCACAGATCCTCCAATAACGTTAGGAGGCTGCTTAACGTAATTCAAGCATGCCAACAGCAGTCAATACAGGGATTGGTGATTTCTTTAGATGCAGAGAAGGCATTTGATCGAGTTGCGTGGCCGTACCTTTTCTATACTCTACACCGGTTTGGCCTGGGCAAAGTTTTCATAAGATGGGTAAAGGTTCTCTAAAGTGTACCTCTCGCTGCGGTCATTACCAACGGGGTACGATCAAGCAATTTTAATATTTCTACGGACAGCTGGCAGGGCTGTCCCCTTTCACCATTACTTTTTACGTTGGTGATTGAACCGTTGGCAGAGGCCATTCGTGGGGATCCCAATATATCAGCTCCAGAAGTGGGGTCAAAATTACATAAGATCTCGTTGTATGCAGATGATGTTCTAATTTTCTTGACAAATCCAGCAGTTTCAGTGCCTTGCCTGATATAATGCATTCATACGTTTGGCGCTTTTTCAGGGTATAAGATTAATTTTGCTAAATCAGAGGCTATGCCTACGGGTGGTCTTACGAAAGAATTGGCTCGAGAGTGACTATAGATTCCTATTTAGATGGTCACAGGGGGGTTGTGTGTATTTGGGCATATTCATTACTCCAGTTCTGGATTGGCTGTTTAAAGCCAATTTT